>NC_134864.1:37946302-37956302 GCF_049852395.1 Peromyscus maniculatus bairdii | reverse complement strand
TTCATCTTAGAAGGCTACGGCTGTCCTTCTCTCAACCATTTGGGGATGCTTGCCGTAGGCACAGTCATATCCCCAATAAATCTGCCCCTACTTTCATACTTTTCCACTACAAGCTTTTAAGTTGCGGTTGCCCTCCGCACTCTGCGTAATGTGGGACCAAAGCTTTGTGCTCAGGAAGATGTAACAGTTCACATTACATCCGTGATTCCTTCCTCGCATCTTTCCACCCCACCAGCTAGGTTTCTGAACCCGGGGTGCTCACTTAACGCTCTGAGCATTTTCAAATATTGAATCATCTACCCCAAGAGAGGAACATGTTGGTGATCCCAAGGAAGGCTCTTTGTAGAAAATATCTGGGAGTTTCCCTGTTATCCCAGTGAAAAGACCTTGACTTCTGAACTGACAGTGCTGGGTGTAAAGTGACAAGCAGATCCAAGAATGCCTTTAACATTCTTGCCAGGAAAGGAAGTCTCGTAGCCCTGCTTCTTAGATGTTCATTCTTAATGTTGGGAACATTTTGCAGGTTTTCTGAAATTCCCACTGAGGAAAATGAAATGCTGCCTTAGACAGCCTGCGTTTAATGATAGAATATGCACTCAGCACATTATAGTTGCTCAATAAAGGCTTGTTGAAAGGAATTAAGCTCTACCAGTGGCATAGTGCCAAGAAAAACATCTGTAGGATGGTGTAAGCTCAAGTTCAGGTGCTCCCTGTGTGGCTTATTTGGGCCAGGTGTTGAGTAAAGGGACCTTGAACCTAAGTGCTACAGAGAAGAAGTGTGGAAACATTTTAAAGTTAAATCAAGCATAGTGATGTCTTCCCCTTTTATTTTTCATTTTTTTTAAATCACATTGCTAGTTTTCCATCACCCTGAGAGGAAGGCCCAAAGACAGATGCCATTTGGCAGTTTAGAGCCACACGACTCAGGACAGTAAAAGTGACAAGTGACGTCTGCAAGATTCACCAGTTGGAGTGTGACAGAAACGCCCAGCGTGGAGGAGCCTGATTGGCAAGAAACCCATGACACTGCGATTCAAACGCGAACTCTCTTAAAAGTAGACGGCACTGTTCCTGTGCCAGATCTGTTTACTCCGCCTCCACAGGGATCTCCTTCCCACAAGACTTAATCACTCATTGGAGTACCACGCACATTCACGAGTCATGTGTGTGGCATTCATTAGGAGAGAGAAAAACAACATAAAATAGCTCAGCGATATATCTGCTTCCCCCAGGAAGGGAGAAATAACTCCCACAGACAAGGGAGCCTTAGGGTGCAGATGATGGAAATGAGTGAGGAGGCAGCGGCCAGGCCAGAGTCTCTCAGTAGGCGGGGTGTGGATTTGCGCAAACTCCTTGCCTCACCCCCTCAGCTTCGTTACTCACCAACGCTCCAGCTCCACAATGAATCCTCCTCCTCTCTTAGCTCCCTGGGAGCAACTGGCTCACAGTGCTGTAGGGGGGTGTTCATAAGGTTTGGGGGAGAAGAGTGCCCCTGACCATCAGCTACAGTTCTAATCCCTCTAGCATAAATTATGCATAACCCTCAATATTCCAGCTGGTCTGTTCACTGGTATGTGGTGGCTGGATTTCTGGTAGGAACACTGCCATTTTAGCACTGACCTGGGACAAGCAGGGTCCTTTCACGGTGTGCCTGGAGGCTCCAGTTTTTCTGCAGTTCAGCAAATGATAATAATAATAACAACAACAACAACATCAACAACAACAACCCCAGGCCCTGATTCAAAATATACGTAACACTGAACTCTTGAGTTTCTAAAATCAATGGGACTTCTATTTAGAAGATGAGAAGAGGACAAACCTTAAGTGTGCGAATTTGGCTGTTTTTGAAAAATAAGAATGCAGTTAAACGTATTTGGAAACCATCCACCCTGTTTTAGATATGCAAATAGCAACAGAATCCATACATCATCTCTGGAGTTACCTTTTCTCAGTACAACCTTTACTTGTAAAGCATCTTAAGATAGGTTTCCTCTCACTATCAGAGCTAAGAGATGGGCCCTAGAATCCAGGACCTAAAGAAATGACATCATCCTGAAATGTCCACATGAAATCTAGAAACTCCCGACAGTCATTAACGTCGGTGGCTCCACTTCATGCAACAATTATGACACTCTTTCCAAGGATGTGGGTGGTGGTCCTGTTTTTATTTTCAAGAACCATGCACCTAAATCATTGGATTACAGCCTCTGCATGGCGGGGCTCAGAGTTGGCAAGCAGAAGAGCATAGGCTTTCCCAAGACAGCTAAGGTCAATGATAGGATCTCACATTGAAGCTTCGGATCGGGTCAGCTTCCAACATCTTCCTGAAGACAAGTGTCAGGAAGTATTGTCTATCTGCCAGTTAAATTAGTCGTAGGCTACTGTGGCTGCTGGTAACCAGCAAGGGCTCACATGTGGCTATGGGACTGGAAGGGGCCAGAGAATGATAATGAGGCTTATCTGGATACAATCATACTGATTGGATTCAGTTTCTTTCAGCAGAAAATTTATATTGAGAAGTTGGTGATATAAGGTACACTTGAGCACTTTGGCTTGCACATAGATCTTGCTCTCCCTGGAAATAACATACCATAAATACTCCTAATGAATGTTGGAAAGCAACACATTTAAAAGAGTAGTAACAATTGTGCAATGTCAGCTCAAAGGAGTCCAAAATCACTCAGGACAGGAAGGAGTACGGGGGAGGCTTTGGAGCCAGAACTGAGGAAATATGAGGCACCTGTAGGCCATTCTGAACAGAGGGCATATCATTATATTTTAAGGGATACCTAATAGAACAAATCATACCAACATAGCTGCAAACTTGAGAATTTCTACTTTAAAGTACCTGCTCGGCTAAAGGCAGAGAGTGAAAATCAAAGTTGTTCAGAGGCCTTTGGGGGATTATTATCAGAGACTTTGTGGATTTATCAAACAGGGACTGCCTTCAGGATCAAAGGGAGTGTTGTGTGCACTTAGGGCACATTGGTGAAGAGACCTATAGAGAGATGAATTCTGTAGTTTTAATCAGCAGTAACAGGACAAAGGCGTGCTTCATAGTCCTAGGTGATGGGAAAGGATGATGACAATAAGAATTAGGGGTATCCCCCCCCTCCACATACATCAGTGGCACTAGTAACAGAATTGGGAAGTCAGAAAGAAAAAAGCTTTGCAAAGGAAAACGAAGGAGCCCAGCTCCTGGAGATGCCTTAGCGATCACAATTCAGATAATCTAACTCCAACAGGAGTTAGAAATCCAATCTTGAAACCCAGGAGAGAGACCAAGATGGTAAATATAGATTTGAGAGTCAGGCACTGCCCAGATGCAATCACTGAACTGACAGATTAGATCAGAGCGTTAGGGGAATGATTGCCAGGGGATGGAAGAAAGTCAAGGACGAAGGCCCGGATGCTTTTCTTTGGGAAACAAAACTGTTGGACTTCTGAATAGTCACTGCTTTCCTAAGTGCAGGTCTGCTTTTGTGCATGTGTGTGCCTGCTTCTAAAATGTTCACAGCTGTTGGCAATATTCTCAGGACAGAGGTCATCAATATGCTGCTCGGTAGGAGATAATAGATTTCCTTAGACACCTGAGTTTCTAAGATATTGCAAATAAGTTGTGTCTGATGGCAGTGGGGGAATGAGGGTGGTGTGGTCTGTATATGTGTCTGTGGGGACAATACAGATAATCAGGTTTTCCTGAGGTAAAATGTCTAGGTGGAGATAAGTGTGAGATCTTTCTCAGCCTGTTCAGTACCACTGAGGATATCAGTGGCTGGGCACTGGTTATTAGCCTTTACCTGCAAGGCAGCTCTCTGTCGTGGCTGCTGTTTTCAGTTACTGGACAGATAAACTCAGGGAGCTCAGGCAATGTCCGTGTTTCCACATTTAAAATCTGTTAGTTCACAGAAAAAGATTCTAATTACAAACGCCAAAACTGAGATCTTAATGATTATATTTATGCTTTGAGGCTTTCTTGGGTAATTAATGGACCGCAGTATACTAATGTCCTACTACATTTATTTATTCATTTATGCATTGCTCAGTTTAATTATTAAATTAATATGTAGTGAAATCAAAGTTTTTTTCATACAGATCTGTTGATTTTTTAACACATGTATAAAGCATACAAAATATTCACCAGAAAGAGGGCACAAAATAATTCCATCATTCCAAAGCCCTCCTGGGCCGGTGGTGGTGGCGCACACCGGTAGGATTTGCCAAAGCCCTCCTGGTATTCTTCATTTGTAGGCCAGCAAACCCCTACTCCAATTCCTCCCAAATGCAGTTCACACTCAGCTGTCCTCCACTGGCATGCCAGTTCTTATCCAGAATGTCTCCTCTAAATGGACAGTAAATACAATTTTCAAGAGTGGCCTCTATGGGACTGGATAGATGGGTCAGTAGTTAAGAGCACTGACTGCTCTTCCAGAGGACCCAGGTTCAATTCCCAGAACATGGCAGCTCACAACTGTCTTTAACGCCAATTTCAGGGGACCCAGAATCCATGGCAAAACACCAATGCACAAAAAAAATAAAATATCTTGATGAGAGAGAGGCCTCTGTGTCAGCATGATGTCTTTGAGAGCCGTGCAAGTTTTTGTGCATGTCACTACCTTGTTGTATGCTTTCCCAATTTATTGATGGAACCCAGTACTTTTGTGTGCCCAGTAGTAGATGGAGGTCCCCTGCCCAACTTTTATCATTTATGGATAAAGGTGTGATAAGCCATCCCATAGTGATTCTTAGGTGGATGTAAGTTTTCACCTTCCCAACAATAATACTCAAGAGTGCAGTGGCTGGATTCCATGATAAATGTACTTACATTATCTTTTAAATTATTTGAGATGAGTTCAATCTGTTGGAACACCTATGCAAGCCAACTGGGTGATCTATGAAGAAGCACTTTAGAAACTATACCATAAGTAAAGGAAAGGTTGGGCTTGTCAAGGCTAGAGAGACAGCTCAGGAGTTAAGAACATTTACTCTTCTTCTAGAGGACATGAGTTCAGTTCTCAGCACCCATGTCCATTGGCTCAAAACCACCTGTAACTCCATCTCCAGGGAATCTCACACCTCTGGCCTCCATGGGCACCCACACTCATGTGCACAATTCCCATCACACATGCACACACATAATTAAAATAAAATTTTAAACTTAGAAAAGTAAATAAACATAAGACTGGGGCCTATTAATGGAAGGCTATGGCAGACTGAATCTAGGGACATATCAAACTGTATTTCCAGAAGCACACAGATACAATGCAGCTCACCTTTCACAGTCTACATGGAAGTCAATGGATGCCCCAACCCACTATGACAAGTCACAGTTTCCACAAAACTGTGAAATTTGGCAAAACTTTGCCAAATCCAAACCAAGTTCTTTGACTCTTGCACCACCGTTAAGAACTTTTCAAAAAAACACAGCAAGACTCTTCCCTCAAGGAAAAGCTATGGCTTTAACGTGAATAAAGCTAACCATTTTCATATTTCCAAGATGGAAGATATATGATGCCCAAGTTTAGACTTTAAGGATTTTCCCAACTGCCTCCATGAACGTGTTTGTCATAACTTTTTCTATTTCAGCATCCCAGACTTATAAACACTAATGTAAAGCCTACTGTAAATATTTGAAATATAAAAGCAGGTCAAGGAATTGAGATGAGTTGTTTCCATGCTGGGCATTTTGAGGTCATAAAATGTAAAACCAGTGTTTAATGCTAACCAAATACCCTACTATGTAAATAACTATGCATTAGGTTATAGTAAACACCATGGGCTCTAATGGCTTATGAAGTGTATATGTTTTAGAGCCATGTTCATTTGCTGAACATAGACTAATTATCATATATATTTTGCCATTAGTTGAACTCTTCATGAAGGGCTTTAGTTTAAGGTCTATGGATTTGGAAAGATAATAAAACATGCACTAAAGACAGTACAACTCCAGAATAGTGGCACGTAATGTTCTGCACACTTCATAACATTTGTGTATTTTTACTTATTTAATAACTAGAAATAAGTAGGACTATTTGAATGAGGAGCAAAACTTACAATTTAGAGGTAAAACTAAAAGTGAAGCTTTTTTTTTTTTTCATTTTTTTTTAAAGAGTGGAACAGTGCCCTCCCTGCGGGATAGAAGGAACCATGTTACTCATGGCCCAAGGCCACACCCTAGAATTAGTTCCCTGGCAACTTTCTGGCCTCTCTAAAGATATTATATTTTTTTTCAGGATTCTTGCTATTCCTGAGAAGTGCGTTGACTTAATGGTTGACATAACAATATTGAAAACGAACACATGTCAATGGCCCGAGGGACCTCTTGGTTTTCTCTTATCTACTCTCTAAATTTTTATGTCTTATTCATGTCCCTGAGTAATCATTCCACTGAGGACAATGACTTGAACACTCATGATCACTGATGACCTACCTTCTCGGTGACCCCTGTCTGCAGCTCACCTGATCAGAGGGACATGGAAAGAGGCCTTTGCTAGAGAGTTGTGCAACATACTGGGTGATGACAATACTGAGTGAAAACTTTCCCGGGCAAGGAAATGGATAGGATGTCAAATCTAACTCAATGCGCAACAAAGGACCATGAACAACATGCTGGAGTCCTATGTGCTAGGCATAGATACTGCCTCTGGCCTTTATAAGACTTATTTCCTAATATTTCCCCCTATAGAAGGTGCCCAGAAATATACAATAAGGAGGCCAGAGCCTTGTTGGTCTCAGTTGGGGAGTTGTGTGTGAAGACCAATAGACCTTACCCGGCATGGAGTCATGAGGAACTGTTCAACTCCCAAAGATCCAGAAAAATCATTCATATGAGTAAAAATCAAAATGGGGTGCCAGAACAAACACTCATAAAGTGGAAGCTAGTAGCAAATCTCAGCATTAATACTGACGTCAGTAATGATAATAGTCTCTGTGTGAGTCTTTCTCTCACCTGACCCTAATTACAGAAATCATCTTTAAGCCATATGGAATGGATGCCTGGTTTCAATTCGCAGATTAACTGTGGGTTAATGTTTGCTAACACAGTTAGAGCAAAGCACTGTTGATGGGTTAGGAGATGTAGAAGTAGGGAATTGTGGAACAAATGACCTTCATCCCTTCTAGCTCCAGGCTGTCAGTGGGCAAGCACAGGTGCTTATTGATTAAGGCAGTCCGTGTTTAGTTGACTTCTGTTGCTCCAACAAACAGCACGGCCAAAAACAACTAAGGTGAGGAGAAGGCTTATTTCGTCTTCCGGGTTACAGTTCATCACCAAGGGAAACCAAGGCAGGAACCTGAAGCAGGGAACATGGAGGAATGCCGCATACTAGCTTTCTCCTTCTGACTTGCTCAGTTCCCTTTCTTACACAGCTCACGCTCCACCTGCCTAAGGGATGGCAACACCCACGTGCACCAGGCCCTTCGATACCAATTAGCAACTAGGCAAATTCATTGTAGATAGGGCCACCGACCAACCCCATCTGAACAATTCTTCAGGTAAGTTTTCCTCTTGCCAGGTGACCGTGGGTTTGGGTCAAGCTGACAGCTAAAGCTAACTATGACACACACTACTTGGTATCTATCTCCCATGAGGACTTTGCTCTTTTCAAGGATCTTATTTGTCAGTGGACGAGGGAGGATTCTACTTCCTTTAAGAAATACATCACCTTTAAGAAATATGCAAATGAAATACATGAAAACAGTTTAAATGCCATTATACAAGCATGTGTGCACATGTTCACAGTCATACTACTTATTCTACAGACACAGCAACATGGGTAGGCTGAGAATAACTGTACTTACAACCAAAAAGAGCTTTATTAATGCTGGTCTACAAGGCATGAGTATGTTGTTCAACCATGGAACTGAGCGTTTTCATCTATTCTCCTGGTCATTTTCTCCAGATCCTCCTTAAAGAAAGAGGGAGATAATGAATCTAAGAAGGCACCATGTAACAGTTTTAGAAGAAATAATGCTGAACAAATTGAAGACAAGTCAGACCATAAAACACGAATATCTCTGGACCACAGGATATTGTTTCTCGTAGTATTTATTCATCACTGCCTAGGCGAATGTATGTTTTCATAATTACAACTACCACACATTCCACTTTGCCACATGATAGCAATATTTTCCCACATTCTCTTTATTTCATTTTCAGATGTACAATTGTGAGGATAATCAATAGATAAAGCTACAAATGTTCTGTTACCCGGTTTAAGAGCAAGAGCCAAGAGTATTTATGCACACATGGAAAATAAAATATGAAGCTATTCAAAAGTCATGGCTATTTGCAGCTAAGGCCATGTGCAGTGACAGAAGTCTGTAGTGGTGTCACCATCATCAGTAGGGTTACCTCCTCGATTCACGTATTTCAAATTGATCTTACTTATTTTGCACAAATGTGTGTTCTGGCTAAATTTCTAGTTGGGAGTGATAATGTTACATACGTCTAAAAGGATTCAGTACTTCATCAGGAGTACCCATCCCTAGTGTGGAAGGAAAACCACACCTCCACATGTCTGTGACTTGCCCATCGCTGAAGTCCTTTATGCTTTGTTGTGACTCCTACAAGTGCTTGGAGGAATGTTCCGAAAGTCAGTAAGCCTTTGTACTTGACTCTGGGGCTCACTCTGGCTCGGTGCATGGCAGCTGCTCTTGCAATTAGCCCTTCCCGCTGACCTCATGGTCAACCACAACAGCCTTGGAGATTTTTAAGAATGGAAACCATGACTTTGAAGGTATCTGGGCAGGACCTGCGTGTGTGCAAATAAACAGGAGAACTGTTTGCTGTGCTTTAGCTGTCTTTTTCTCTCTTGCATACAAATTGTCCCCATCCACATGTGACAGGCACATCTGGTTACCTACTCTAGTGAGTGAAGCAATGGATCTAACAGGAAGAGGAAGCCATATAATACTCCCCAGGAATGCTCAAAAGAGGATTTCTATGCCTTTCATGGAAAATGGGAGTCTTAAGGGAGCATCCTGAGCAAATTAAGAAGGATAATTTGCTTGCTTGAGTTGATTCTTTTAGTTCAGTAGGTAGAAATATGAAGTAAGGAGATCGGGATGGGTCAAGAGTTGAAAAAGACACTACAAGAAGCAATTGAAATCTTTAACAGATTGTAATGGTAGGTTTGTAACGAGCCACACTCCCTTCTCTGCTCATCCCTTCACCCCCCACGTCTTATCTCCTGCAGCAGATGGAGGCCATGAACATCCACACAAGACCACATCTGCTGAGTCCAGAGGCAGACTGTGGTTTAGAATCTGGTTTGGAGACTAGGGGGTTGGCTGAATGATTGCAAATGAGCTAAGCGCCCAGCTCTTGGTACAGTCTTTTGATTTCAGTCAGGAAGAGTTATCAAAACTCTGTGAAAATAAGGTTGAATTGGTGACCAGTTGACCAAGGATCCACACACACAGAGGTCTGGTATATAAGAAACTTAAGTCATCAAATGGTGTCTAGCTGCCAAGAGGAAAGCATGCTTTATGCCTTTCTATGGGATGTTGGCATGTAGTAAACTTACCCATCATGACAAAAGGAGAGGAATGATATGAGTTAAATGATATCCTCAAAGGGAGAGGGGAAGTGTGAGGCCTACAAAAACATTTGTAAGTGTTGTTCACCCTATCATTGGTCAGACTCCCCCAATTTTCCACCAGAGAGGGGGATACACGACTAACTTCCCTGATTGTATTTGGTGTATAATCACATCTGGACTGAAGTAATTTCTTTAAAAAAAAAAAAAAAAAGACAACAATATAACTAAATGTGTTGGTCAGTTTTAAGTCAACTTGACACAAGTAAAAGTCATCTGAGAGGAAGAAACCTCAATTGAGAAAGTGCCTCCATAAGATTGAGCTGTAAGGCATTTTCATAATTAATGATTGATGGAGGAGGGTCCAGCTATTGTGGGTGGAGCCATCCCTGGACTGGTTCCTGGGTTCTAAGAGAGCAGCCTGAGCAAGCCATGAGGAGCAAGCTAGTAAGCAGCACCCT
>NC_134864.1:37826302-37941302 GCF_049852395.1 Peromyscus maniculatus bairdii | reverse complement strand
TGTGGTACATACCTAAATCCCAGCATTTGAGAAGTTGAGGCAGGAGGATTATTAGCCTTTCTCTGTTTCACTAAAGTAAAGGTGAAAAGCAGATGATGATGTTGCTGCTGCTGAAGTGGGAGGATGAGAAATGTCCATGGAATGAAATGACTAGGCTGAGGTTGGGAGTTCTCGTCTTTCTTTTCCATCCAGGAACATCTTACTGAGAATGGCAGAAGCCCCCCCCCCAAAAAAAAATGGTGGTCACCATTTTGTTATTGAACTTGGGCATCACAACCTGTATCCCAGGTCAGGTCTGGCCATCCATCCTCAATAATCGAACCAACAGAGCCACATTAACCATGGAAACAGACAAAGGGGATGCAGACAATGTGGTCACATTGGGAAAAAGACCAAAGAGGCCCAGTAACCCTTCAAGGACATTGTCAGGGTCCCAAAGTGAGATAAAAGTTTTGAAAAATCTAGTTTAAGTTTTAAAGATTCTTTTAAAACTTATTTTAAAAAACTTCTTAATACACACATATACAATAAATAATACTACTCATAATACTAATAACAATAATAATAATAATAATAGTTTAAAATTAAGTATAAAATTCTGAACCTATTTGCCTCTGTTGACTAATCCTTCCAAACAGGTAGTTGAGAGCAATAACACTATAAGCAGAAATGAACATCTGTTCAAAATATTTACAATACAAAGTCAAAACATTAGTGAGGAAAAAAAAGTTTAACTAGAAGAGTTTGGAGAATTCAAAAACATAAAGATTTTAATTTTTCCAAAATTAATCTGTAGGTGTGATATAGTAATAAAAAATCATAAACTCCAAATATGGATGGAAATGAAAAGCACTTTTAAAGGTAATGACAAAGCTGGAAATGTGTAATTCCTTTGAAGTGAGATCCTGAGAGCCTGGGGTCGGGCAGCCTTGGTGTAAGCGAAGGGAAAGTGGGTGATGGTGCCGAATGGAACTCACAAATCAAAATTACTATCATGATCTAGAAGGCAATAGAAAAGATGGTGTTTTCCGTAAACAATGCTAAGGCAATTTGTTCTCCATATGGACTCAAAAGTGTGTCTGGACCCCCATTTCCCAGCACACACAAAAAGTGGTTCCAGATGGATTACAGATATACATGTGAAAGAGAAACCATCCAACTCTCAGTGGAAAACCCAGGGGGACATTCCTGTGACCTTGGCAGTGGCAAAAATTTTAGAAGCAGAACAAAAAGGGCCAAAGCAAATAGAGGAAAGAAAAATGCATTTAAAAAATTAGAAGTCTATAAGACACCATTGAAAGAGTAAATACCCAAATAAAAAGTGGTGCAAATCATTCAGAGTAAACATATTTGGCAATGAATCACATACAGAATATGTAAATAATAATTTTAAAAGGTTGTCAACTAGAGGAAAAAAATAAGAAGACCTGAATAGACTTTTAACAGCACAGGATACTGAATTGCTGACGAGTGTCTGATGGTTCCTATTTGTGAGAGAAATAGTCCTAAGACCACCATGTGATAAAACTATATATGCACAGTAACAGCCAAGTAGATAGTCAACAGCTGTGTTAACGAGACTGAAGGGAAGGGGAAGTGCTACAGATTTTTATGGGATTGTAGGGGATTTGTCTCCTATTGAGCATGCACAGATCATAGGATGATGCAATTTTGCTCCTAGGTACATATGCAGAAGAAAGTTGTCCATAGATTTAGAGCTCCAAAGTAGAAGTCGCTCAAAAGCCCAACAAGAGAAAACAGGTGATGAATGACCACATATTATACAATCAAATTGGACAACAATGAGAATAACCTATATGGAAAATATGAATGATTTTCACCCATATAATGTTACACACACACACACACACACACACACACAAACACCTCAAACACAAAAGTGTGTATGCTATGTCCTTTGATTTTATTTCAGAAGGTACAAAACAGGGGACTGAGGTGATAGCTCAGTTAATAAAGTCTTTGCCTCACAGGCCCTGAATTTGATCCCCTGATTCTACATGAAAGAAACTGAATGTAATAAGCACACACTTGTAATTTCAGTGCTGGGGTGTTGGAGACAGGAAGCTCCTTGGTGCTTATACATTTGAATGCTTAGTCATCAGGGAGTGACACTATTTGAAAAGGATTAGAAGGTGTGGTCTTGATGGCCTATATGATCCTTTGGCCAGCCAGAGGGGTCCATTAAACAAGCTTCAGGCCAGTGAGAGACCTTTAAAAGACAAGACAGAGGGTATCTGAGATTGACTTCTGGTCTCCACATGCATGTGCACACACAAATACACACACACACATGCACACACATGTACAGGCAAAGGTAGAAGTCACAGCATAGTAATAATTACTTACATCAACATTGTTTTTACCTTAGAGGATCAAGGCCTCAAAATTAGATAGAAAAAGCACTTCTGGATACTGATGATGTCACGTTTCTCAAACTGTCCCATGCTCATATTAGGCTCATGCTATTCCTCAATTAAAAAACAAAAAACAAACAAACAAACAAAAAAAACAAGCAAGAGGCCTGAGCTCTGTCTGTCAGAGTGCCTATGTCAAAGATTGACACTTCTTAACTGTGTTAGTCACTGTTCTATTACTGTGAAGAGACATCATGACCTAGGCTACTCATAAAAGAAAGCAGTTCATTAGGGATGTGCTTACAGTTTCAGAGGCTAGTCCATTATCATTGTGGTGGGAGCATGGCATACACATGGCACTGGGACAGAAGTAGCTGAGAGATAATCCTGATCTGCAAGGAGAGAGAGAGAGAGAGAGAGAGAGAGAGAGAGAGAGAGAGAGAGAGAGAGAGAGAGAGAGAGAGAGAGAGGCACGGGGGCGGGGGGGGGGGAGGGAGAAACATTGGTCTCTAGTACCTCAAGACTCACCCCAGGTGACATAATTCCTTCAACAAGGCCATAGCTACTCTGTCAAGGCCACACCTCCTAATCCTTCTCAAATAGTGTCACTCTCTGATGGCTAACCATTCAAATATATGAGCCTATTGGGGATGGGAATTCTTATTCAAACCAAACACTAGCTAAATGAACTCGGGCAAGTGACTTGCCATACTGTGTCTATCTCTTCATTTGGAAAACAGTCATAAAACAGCTCTGGGCTTCAAAATTGTACGGATCCATTGATTCAGTGAACTCCAAACATACAAACTACTTCCTAAATGAAAGGAATCGCGCAGTTAGTAGTTGCTAAAGGCTGGCTCCTAGGTATGCCAAGCTAGAATACAGCTGGGGTCTGCTTATATCACAGAGTCACCGGAATGGTCCTTTGAATAATAAGATCTGAAGATGGTCTGTGAGGCAAACTAGGGTCATTTTTTCCCCCTAGGGTCAGTTGGTTGACAAAATGTCAAAAAAGGTGATTTTCCCTTGACCTGACTGTAAGAGATACTGGGGAAAGACAATTATGCACAGATTTTCAATCTCTCCCACTTCTCTAGCTGGAAGGCTGGATGGGTTCTTCAGTGAATGTGCCCTCTTAAAGCTACATATGAAGCATCTCTTTCCAGATTCTCAGTATTCTCTCCCAGATGGCCTCAGCTCCCAGAGGAACTAAGTTAGACATGTATGAGGATGTCCATCTTTCTTTGTGTGTGTTTGTTTGGAGTGTTGGAGATGGGATCTAGGGCTCACACGTGCCTGGCACTTCTACACTACTTACTCTATCATTAACCCACACCCCAATCCTCCATCGCTACTTATTTTTCTTTGCTGTAGAGTCTTAAATTATGGTCCAGCCTTGTTTGGAACTCACTCACAGGTGTGTAGCTCAAGCCTCACACTATCCTCTGCAGCTATCCTCCTGCCTCAGCCTCCTAAGAGATGAGATTACAGATGTGCACTACCATTTTTAGTCTAGCACCCCAGGCCTGCTCTATTTCATGAACTGTCTGGACATCTTTCAAGATAATGGCTGTATATGATCTTAAAGCACCCCAACGTCAAATAGTGAAAGGTAAACATTATGAGGGACATCATGAGAAATGTTTAGGACTTTCTTTGTCTCCTGCTTTTATTTTTCTTCTTATTGGCTTAGGCCTAACTATGATAATAGTCCCAACGATCTCTTTGGCTGACCTTAGGCAAGCAGGTGACCTTTTATCTAAATTGATTAATTGATTACTCTACTTCTTGGATTGGTTTCTCTGAGGAAACAAGATATTTCTGTAATTGCATAGATGCCATCTTTCATGGCCATTAATGATCGAGGACAATTCTTTTGTCTAGAACCTTTTTAACTGATAAGCATGAGCTGGTCTATTAGGACTCTCAGTTCTATGCTGTTGTCTCCTTTGTTAGCCGGGCCAGAGTCAGGGATGAATTACAGAATACAGAGTTTACATTGAGAAATCCTAATCAAGGTAGAATTTTGTATAAACTAGTGAATTCCAGTGTTACACCTAAAAATTAACATTTCTTTACATTAGCAAAATAAAAAATATCTGTTCTAGGTTTGTGAACACATTCACACACCATGAGCGTAGTACATTCCAAACCAACTGGGACAGAGGCTCAGAAACATCTATACTTTGTGTCCTATGCTTCACCTGGCTCTCCATCTGGGATTTTCACACCACTCTTTGAAATGATTCCCTGAGTTCCCTAAGTCACTACAGTAAATTAACAGATTCAAGGTGGAAATCATGGAGACCCTCTTATTAGGCACTTAGAGTAACAGGTCTCAGTCTGGAACTTACAGTTGGCCTCTCTCGTAAGTGAGGACAGTGTTGTGAGACAATGCCCTCAAACTGCTGATCTGATCTTCTTTTGGGGGTAGATAATATAGAAAATACCTAATTATCTGTTGGTAAGGAGAACAAGGCACAGACCTGGTCACGGAACCATTCTGTACTGTGTTGACTGGGAGTAGAAAAAACAGTTTGGTGTCTCATACCTCATACAAAGCAGAGAAATAAAATAAGAAAGTGTAAGAGAGAAAATAGGAAAACAAAAAATATTCCCATGGTCATGAATTTTGATTCAAAAGTCTTAGAATGAAGTTATTTATAAATGTATAAGCTTGATTCACAGATAGTTAAAACAACTGTTTACATCTGCATTGGAACATTCTGAGGCACTTTAATGAGCCTTGGGGCTAGATCTTCAGTAAAGATGAAGGAATATTCAACTGGGTAAGATCTGTAGCAATTCATATTGATAACTATGGATCCAGGGAAGGCAGCCCCAGACTTGAAGAACTGGTCACACTCATTAAAATATTTATTTCCAATGCAGTGTTAAGACGGACTTCAAAGTGTGTCTTGTTCAACACCTCCAGATCTTCTGGTTGAATTGCATGAATGGATATGTCCAGGTGCAGCCCTCTAGAAGAGAATTTGTATTTTTTTTAGCACAAGGCTTGTTACAACTATATTCCTCCACAAGGCCAGTTTGCACTTGTTGAGAATGAGGCTGGGAACATCATGTATAGATGTTTCCAGTTTTGCCCATCTAGAAGGGCAACATGAGGCTGCATGTATCATGTATGAATGTATCTATCCAGTTGCCTCTATCTCTATAGAAGAACAGCTTAAAATTATTGAACATGAGGCAGAATGGCAGGGTGAAAGTGAAGTCCTGAGAGCTATTTTGTTTGACATGAGCATGGACATGTCAAGGACTCTAATGCCTCACACCATGGGAGTGGCAACACCTTCCCCAGGTAAGGCTCAGGTGGATGGCAAAATCGTTCTGAGGCCAGCAAACCAATGTCGGCAGTATCTGCATAATGTTCACTATAGCTGTCTGCCTCCAGATGGGTACAGCTTGAAGACTTTGCCCCTTCAGTGACTGTACCTACCTGAGATTAGCTAAACCTGTCCCACTGTTCAGCTGTGTGCAGTGACCCTCCCTTCCTCTTCAATGGTACATCATAAACACTCTGAGAGTCCAGCTTCTGCAGCTTCTCCACTTGAGAGAACAAACCACCCAATCCCAGCTTTTTCTACGCGTGTCTGCCATTTCTTCATTTCTTGTCACCCCAGTTAGGCCAGTCCCTAGAACATGCAGAGCACGACACTGAGTGTATCGTGTATGGATGTGGGCAATTGTACTTCTCTTTATAGAAGGACAGCTTACAGTTGAGTATGAGCCTGGGTACATACTATGTTTTTGTTGTTGTTGTTGTTGTTGTTTTTTTTTATGTTTTTTGGTGTTTTTGAGACAGGATTTCTCTGTGTAGTTTTGGTGCCTGTCATGGATCTTGCTTTGTAGTCTAGACTGGCCTTGAGCTCACAGAAATCCACCTGCCTCTGCCTCCCGAGTGCTGGGATTAAAGGCGTGCGCCGCCGCCGCCGCCGCCGCCACCACCACCACCCAACCTATGTATTTATTTTTATAATGTCCAACAAAATCAGACTGAAACAGGATTTGGACAAGGAGAAATTCTTCAGTTGCTACTGCCGATGACAAGCAAGCAAATGGTCCTCGTTCCTTTTCTCCTGGCTGTGACCTGACAGAAGCCGCCGAGGAGAAGAGCGGTTTATTAGGCACTAGAGTCAGGGGATTTAGTTCGTCATGGAAGTGAAAGCATGGTGGCTGAAGTAACCTGGTCTGTGGAAATGGGAGCCTACAGCTGGTCATCTTGTGGCTGTAGAGGAGCCTCAGAGAGAAATATACATTTGAACCCCATAACCAGAGGTAGGCTATAATACTCCCTGGTGTCCTATGTCCACCTACTAGGCCTGACTTCCTAACAGTTCCACAACCTCTCAAAACCATACCACCAGCTGGGGACCAAATGTTTAAACATATGGGCCTGTGGGGGACATTATAAATCCAAATCACAACACAAACACATCAGTGTACTCCACAAAGTCCTTGGATGCCTTTTCTTCTAAGGGAATTCATTTTTTCCAAAAGCTTACCTTTAATATAGCCTTCCTTGCAGCTGACGAAAGGCAATAGTTTAAGAAGCTGTTTTTCTACCACATGCCATGTGTATCCTGATCTAGACTAACCAGGTTTTCAGAACCCTCCATTTTCATCACAGCAGAGAACTAGAGCTGTATTCTTTGACCTTGATTGTTTTGCTTTGTGGCTTAATATCCATTGCCAGGTTCTACCTCTCCACTAATAGGAACCATGATTGCCAACTACACTGATTAACTTACTCAGGAAAGGACTATCAGGAATATGTCAGGTAGTTTATAGGAACAATGGGAGACCAAGGAACGTAGCTCCACAAGTGTGCTGAAACCAATGGCAGTTGGAAGGGCTGACAAGATCCTACACAATAGACCAGCCTTAACTCTGTGATGAGTCTCACGGTAACTAATGCTGCTGTGGCCATGACTCCTTCATTGCTCATAGTGGTAAGCACTGCCACAATGCCCCTGGCTACAAGATGGTGTTTTCTGTCTGTGCAATTAGATATCATTTAGTTGCAATTCAAAGTTTAAGGTGGGCCAGGCCATGGTGACACATGCCTTGAATCCCAGCACTCCGGAGGCAGAGGCAGGCGGAACTCTGTGAGTTCAAGACCAGCCTGGGCTACAGAATGAGTTCCAGGATAGGCTCCAAAGCTACACAGAGAAAACCTGTTTCGGAAAAAAAAATACATTGTATGAAGTTTAAGGTGGGAATGCTGGGGTGGCTGAACTGAGACTTTCCATTTATATCTACATGTCCCTGGTTTTGGAGAAAAAAAAAAAAAAAGAAGAACAAGAGAAAAATTTCACAAATATCAGAGGAAAATTCATATCCTGGGGGGGAAGTATGACAAATTTCTATTGCATAACCACAAGAGTTTCTGCAAGAAAGATGAAGACACATAAATGGAATTATGCATGAATACATACATATATTCCAAAGAAGAAAGATTTCTGGGTTTTGAAGAAGAGCCCTAGAAAGAATACATGCTTCTTTTACTTCTGTGGCTTGAATTAATTTTTAATATTCCTGACCTTTATGGGTTTATTGCAACAAATAGTCCTAAAAGCATTGCAATTTCTACATGGAAGAGAATGTCTTATAAATCCAGCGTCCTCTACAACTCCAAATAGAGGGTATTGTAAAGAATATGTCCTCGATAAGTAACTACTGATTTATTGACCTTTTCTGTCAATATCTTCTTGAGTAACAATTGATTCATGAACAAAAAGAAAGGCTGAGATGTCAGGAGTGACCCACAGCTGTGAAGACAATGAGCTATCAGGCAAGTTCAGAGTGTGGCATTGGACCCAGTAGGAACAAAAGGGATTCATGGACTTCTTTCTTCAAAATCCAAGACAAACATAAATGGAAATTATTACCATTAAGACTAAGAATTCACCCTGGATATTTAATTCCTCCAAAACATATTCAATTTCAAAATCGTCTACTGAAAACAATACCATATTTGACTATCCTAATAATATCAGACTTTGCTGAAGAGCACATTTTTAAATGGTTCTATTTTCTTCCAAAGCTGGTACCAGACCTACCTTCTGTTATACATGTATCAGTTTACTTACTAAAAATTCCAACTAGAACAATCTTGTGAAATACCTTGCTTCATGGTCCTTTTTTATTGCTTACAATTTGGTAATAACTGATGATCAAAATTGTATAGCCCACTGACCATAAGAAAAAAATTACCCATCCAAGTAGAACACAATAACGAGTTATTTCAGTAGCAGGCCCAATAACATTTTCCCAGAACGTTCTGAAGGGGCCAACTCTTATAAATGTATTGAACTCTTAAAAGCCCAAGAACACTTCTTAATTAAAATGTCATTGCTGAAAAATTCAATTATGCCTTAATGTTTACTCAGCTGACTGTATTGACATATAGAGATGTATTTCAACATGACGGCAACATTGAATGGTCCAGAATTTTAATATGCAGAACTTATTAGTGATTAGGGACAATAAATAAAAGCTCATTCAAGATCTCAGTAACCTAGGTCATGAATAAAAATTTTCAATATGAAAATATTAAGATAAAATGAACCTGGTTCCTTTTTGTCATATTTATTAGTGAAGGAGAAACTGACAGAGCAGCATTGCAACGTGCATTATAATATTTATGCCTACTAAAATCAATGTGCATATGTACTCAGAGCTGAGTGGAAGTTGAACCTGGTGTGTGGAGGTGAGATGGACATGTGAAACCAAGCACAATGCTGGCAACAACAACCAACTGTGTCTTCAGGAAGGAAGTTCCTGGGTTACCATGGAGATGGGAATAGTGCTTTCTTTGGTCAGTGGTGATGATTGTCGGGACCAGAGGCTCATTTTCTGTTCCTGATTCCCACACTAGATCTCTCTAGGGTAGATGCAGAGGAGGCTCCAGGAACATAAGGTATCACTGATTACTAGGTTACGTTGCACACAATGTGTTCCTGATGTTGTAATCTTCTGTCAATGTCTCCTACAGCACAGATTCACTCCTGAGCAAAAAGGAAGGCTGAGATGTCAGGTGTGACACACAGCTGTGAAGACAACTATGGGTATAAGGAGAGATCAGGGTGTGGCATTGGAGCTACTAGGTATGAAAAGGACCATGGAGTCTTTCTTTGAAATCTAAGGAAGAAGTAAAAGGGACATTAAATAACTAAGACTAATAATCAAACCTGGGTGTTTAGATACTCCGTGTTTAAATCACTTTACTACAGGTTCTAGATCAGAAACAGGCTCAGTGTCTCTTTTTTGGTATTTAGTGTGCATTTATGTCTGTGTGAGTGAGTCAGATCTACTGGAACTTGAGTTACAGACAGTTGTGGGCTGCCACGTGGATGCTGGGAATTAAACCCAGGTCCTCTGGAAGAACAAGTGCTCTTAACCACTGAGCCACCTCTCCAGTCAAGGGTCTCTTATCCAAGCCAGTACTTGGGCAATGTCTTGGTCCTCTGCGTCTCTGCATTATGAGAGGGCAAAAGCCAAAGAAACAGCCGGCGCTCTTCCGCTCAGACCTGAGACAAGAGTAGCTCTTCTCACTCATCTTTTCCCCTGGCCCTTCCTGTTTCCTGCCCAGACTGTTGGGAGTTGGAGATGCTGGATAATCTAGGTCACTGTTTCTCCAAGTGACTCTGCATCACCTGGGGAGGTGGTTAGAAACTGCCGATGTCTGCCTTCCTCTTCCAAAGACTTTCATTTTATTTGGTCTTGATCATGCCCTAGGAAACAGTAGCTAGGTCTGCAGGTGGTACAAATAAACCATTAATGGGAAGGATAATGGATCCAGACCAGTGTTTGAACAGTAGTCAGATAATGGAGTGACCATTAAGTGTACCTGCAACCTGAAAAGATGATCATACGAAAGGCTTAAATTACAGGAGGGACGAGAAAGTGCCCTGGTTTTATTCTTTGGCTGTGCTACCGAGATCTAACCCTGGACACGTGGCATCTGCATTGGAACCACTTTGGGGCATTTAGATGAGCCTCAGAATTGGATCTCCAGTAGGAATGAATACTCAGTGGCTAAGATCTGTAGCAATCCATCTAAAAAGCTGTGGATTCAAGGAAGGTATACCCCAGACCTGAAGAACTGGTTAGAGTGACCAAAATGTTCCTTTCCAATGTAGCTCAGAGACTGACTTCAAAGTTTCCAATCTTATGATTTCTCAATCTCCACTTCAAATAATAGATACTTATAATTATATTTGTTATATTAATTATTATTTATTAATTTATTACTGGTATAGTGAAAAATAATTTCACTACCATCAGATTTCTTTCAATATTTGAGTGCTTCATTATTGGCCCTTTGGGGATTTATTCAACAGCAAAACATGTTAATTTAATGTCGTGGTTGTCTATAAGGAAACTGAGGCCTGGGTAACCTAAACGATAAGAGAAAATCCTATGCCTGGAAGACTAGTCTTCAGCAATTACGGTGTGAGGTCAAAACTGACCACAACAGAAGTGTGTTGGACAATTTCTCATATATCTAACAGGAGCTGAGCTCTGTGGTGAACATGACTACACACCATGGAAACGTGATGAGAGGAAGGTATGTACGAGCTCTGAGTGACAGAGAAGAAAACCCAGTCCAGGTCTAATCAATACAGAGAATGTGCTGGCTTCTACCAAATAGGGAAACTTGAAGGAAACTTCCAGCCATGCTTAGATAGATGAAAATTCCCTTTATCTGCTGTTTTCTCAGTCCTATCTATTTTTGTCTTAGTTGGTGGTTTTCACTTTCAGGAAATCTTCCCTTCTAGACTTTTTTGAAAAAAGAGTCAACTTACATTTGCACCTCTGGTTCCCAGCAAGCAGCATTAAAACATCAGCATCCCAACTTGAACCAAATATCCACCCTTGAATCCATCACCAATGTGGGAAGAATGGCATGGAATCACTGAATTAGGGCTGGAGCAAATCCTTGTAACACTATCAAAAGCCACAGATGCAAAAGAAAAAGAAAGGAAGAAGGGAGAAAGGGGGAAAAATGAAAGAGGAGACAAGAGAAGAGAAAGGAAGTGGGGGGCAGAGCACAGATACAGAGAACAGAAATTTCTACCCAGGAATTCATGTAACTGAGTTCCAGTTTCAATTCTCCCAAGGACGACTGTATCATTGGTTAAAGCAGTCACTTTCATCCTTGCCGTGAGCGTAGTGGAGAAAGTGATCTGATTTCTAATGCTAAAATTCTAAACTTCAGATCCCTCAAGTACCTCATGCCCCAACTATCTGGCTTTCAGCCCTGGTTTTTGAGAATCATTTAAAGGAACAGAACTGATTTATGGTTATGGGCAAAATTGTTCAGGGAAATTAGAAGAATGTTTCCACTTTCCTCTGCTAATATGGGAACTGCTGGTCCTTTTAGTGAGCAATCATGGCACCAATGCCTGACTTCTTTTCTGCTGGCTCCCTGGGTGACAGATAAATCTGAGCAATTTCTCTAGCTTGTGTAACAATGGATTTTCTTATATTTGCTTTAAAGCTTCTTTGAATGATTCGCTTTGCTCCCAACATCCTCTTGCACTTTGCAGAATGTTATAGGACACCACAATGGTAAATTTATTGAGGCTTTCAATTTTAATTAGTTTTTTTCTCATATTTTCCCTGAAAACTTAATCCTCTTTTAATGAAACTGTAAAATATAAGCAAATCTTACACGACACTTTTATCACTTGCTCATTGGAGATCAAAAGTCTAACTGCACAGCCTTCTAAAGTCATACCAAATTCTAAGTGTGTATTAAAATGATAATTTTTATCTTGGATCAATGGCCGAGCTTTCATTTATTTGAGCAAAACAAAGCAATGCTGATAATGGTCCAGTGTCATATCTCAACATGTTTTAGAGAATGATGATATTATTACAGCGATTTTTACCACGGTTTTAAGTATGGTAGGAAGCAGATTCTTAACTTAGAAACTTAATGGGGTTAGGTTTTCCATCAAAAGGGAACACACCATATAACTTCTCTGTAAAGAAAGAAGGATTCGCTCTCATATCTCTTGCCATGTTTTATGGAGTAAAATAGCACCCACTGTTGCCTCTGGATAACCATAAAAATCTAGTGCATGTGTGAGCTATCAGACTAACGTTGTGATCACCTCAGCTTGGGGATAAAGAAAATATGTGTACTCTCATTTCTATTCTGAGTTTTCCAACCCACCATCTCCTTTAAGGGCTGAGATGACATATTTTTCTCACTATCATCATAAGACTGTACTCTCCATTTAATTTAGGCACCTTGGTTTATATTGCTTTAGATTTCTTCTTTATTTATGATCAAAGTATAGGCTCACTTTGTAGCCTTATGCTGACAATTTACGACCAGCTTATAAATGTCCCTTGTCCTTTGATTTATGACAGGCCTCTTTCTTGGCACTCATGACCTCTTTCTCTCATTGCTCATCTTAGGCAACCAGTTGAAATTCATTAGCCTAGGTACCTGTTGAAATAGGAAAGCCAACATGGAGATAATGTCTGCATTTTCATCAACCTCTCCAGGCCAGGGTGTCAACCAAGAGAACAGCCATGATGTGCCATACACAAGTCTGAGACCTCTTCACACTAGAATTCAACTTTGTCCTCAAGTCATTGGAGAAAAACTAAAAAAGGCAAAAACAAGTTTGGGGTAATGAAATTAATTGAGAAAAAGCTAGTCTAGCTGTCAAAAGACAAGAACCTTGGGAAGAAGAAAAGCAGCTTCTAAAGGTCAGTTCTCAGCGAGTTGTAATCTTTACCATCTGTGCTCGGCCTGGTACGATTCTGAGACTGTCATCTGCAGTCTTCTCGGGAAAGAACAGACAAGGGAAAAGCGGCTTGTCCAACAGGGAGCCTGGATGTACTTAGCTGGACTGGAAAATGAAAACACTGCATGGTATAAACTCAGGCTGACCCTTCCTCTCCCTTCTCCTTGACCTACACGGGTCCACAGATAGTTTCCCCAAAACAGTGTGACAGCCAACTGAAGGAACTCAGACTCCAACGAAATGCACTCATCTATTTACAAGGCAAGTCGCTGGGTAGCTGGACTCGGGGTGGACATTCTTTATGTCTGAGTCTATGTTCTCAGGCTGGCTAACATGGTGGGCTTCCTTTGTGTTTAACAGGAACTACTTAAAAGGGAGGTAGGAACAGGCAGTTGGATTCTCTTTGTCTAAAGATTTGGCAGGCAGTATGCAATCTCGAGTGCTGAGATCCTGTTTTGTTTCGCTTTATTCTATTCTATGCTGTAACCAAGATTTTGCTGTTATAATTGTAGATTTTATGCTTTTAAGACTTTTTACCCAATATACAATAGCTTTTGATTACTGAACATGGAAATTCTTTTACTTACACTTCTTGAATCTGTATTATTTCTGAACAATGGAAAAATGAAAACTAAAGAAGTTTTAGGTAGTATTTATATATGCATATACATATATACATGTGCTATATATGCATAAACATTGTATAGCATATTAATATTTGCTCAACCAATTCTTCTCTATAAACATCGGATGACTATTAGAATAATGTGACCTATGATTAATTTTCAAAAGTGCAAAACATGCTATTTTATCTGCTATCATTATTTACAAAATCAAATGTTTCGCTATTAGTGTAAGGTTATCAATTTCTGTTTGTTTGTTTGTCTCTAAGATTTCAATCCTTCAGAGATTTTCAAGACTAGCTAATGCTGACCTTTCCCACAGTACTTACTCCAATTATGGCATTCCCCATTGGAAACATCTGCACATGCTCATCAGCTCTTTCTCTCTTGCTTCTCTCCCTTCCTCTTTCTTCCCTCCATCCCTCCTTTCTTCTCTTTCTCCCATTCCTCCTCCTCTTCCTCCTCTCACCCCCTTTTTTTCTCTCCCTCCCTTTTCTGTTTCTACTATGCTTCTTGTTGGCTAGCAATTTGTGGGAGATAAAAACATCCATCTTTGAAGAAAGCTTAAGACAGTGGATGCTCTAAGGGGAGGTAAAACATTCTATCCTTTGAGGAAGCTTTTAAGCTTAGGACGTAAACAACTGGAAGGTTTTAGGAAGTCCCTAAAACTGACTAGATTCACTAGGTTTTGCCCTCTCAGTCATATATGAGCAATAAAGACTGCTGAGAGATACACTCAGGGAAAGGGAGCTTCATAGTAAACTCTCAGACAAGCTGGCTTACCTAAAAGAGGCTCAGACATTCTCCAACCTACTGAGCTATCTGCAAGTTGTGCTGTCCATTCTCGGTTTTCTTTGTTAGTTTGTTTTCATCTGTAACCCACACTGGGTAGGGTTTTGGTGATGCAGCTGCTTTTAAGTCATTTCAGCTCCTATAACTAACCCCTCTCCCTCATTCCTGTAAGAAACTCCAATAGAACTCATCTGTCACCTGTTCCTTCTCTAGGGTGAGTAAACATTTGAGTACATCTCCATAGAAATGGTGCTGCATGAGACCTTCCTCCACTCTTTCTTCCCTGTTTCTTCCATCCATCCCTCCCTCCTTCCCTCTGCCCTACATGTTTCTCTTTATTCCTTTACTCCCCTCCATTCCTCACTGTCTTTCATCCATCTCTCCCTCCCTCAATCTGTCTTTCATCTATCTCTCCCTCCCTCACTCTGTCTGTCTTTCATACATCTCTCTCTTCCTCATTCTTTCATCCCTCTCTCCCTTCCTCACTCTGTCTTTCATCCATCTCTCCCTCCCTCAATCTGTCTTTCATCTATCTCTCCCTCCCTCACTCTGTCTTTCATACATCTCTCTCTTCCTCACTCTTTCATCCATCTCTCCCTCCCTCACTCTGTCTTTCATCCATCTCTCCCTCCCTCACTCTGTCTTTCATCCATCTCTCCCTCCCTCACTCTGTCTTTCATCCATCTCTCCCTCCCCCACTCTGTCTTTCATCCATCTCTCCCTCCCCCACTCTGTCTTTCATCCATCTCTCCCTCCCCCACTCTGTCTTTCATCCATCTCTCCCTCCCCCACTCTGTCTTTCATTCCTCTCTCCCTCCCTCACTCTTTCATCCATCTCTCCCTCCCTCACTCTTTCATCCATCTCTCCCTCCCTCACTCTGTCTTTCATCCATCTCTCCCTCCCCCACTGTCTTTCATCCATCTCTCTCTCCCTCACTCTTTCATCCATCTCTCCCTCCCTCACTCTGTCTTTCACCCATCTCTCCATCCCTCCCTCAGTCTCCCTTCTTCCCTCCTATTCTTTCTCCTCTCTCCCCTCACCTCAGTCTTTTGTTCTTCCTCTTTTATATCTATGATATCTGAAAACATTAATGAACACTCAACATTCCAATGACCCAGCATGCTTATGTACTGCCAGATAAACTTCTTGCTACTCTAACTACGGTAGGGGCAGCAGATTTTTATGATGTTAACATCTGAACTTCATAGATAAAGGCAAGGCTCTCCCACTTATTTTTCTCTTGATTTGTTTGTTTTGTTTCAGAAACACCAAGCAGGAGTTTCTAGTCTCTTCAATATTTGTCTCTGCTTCTACAGCCTCTCAGAAATAAAGGCCATAAACTCTTGGACATAAAACATAGTAACACTCTCCAAATGCTAGTTAATAAAACATTCCACCTCTTTAGGGGAAAAAGATATTTTATTTTCTTTCGTTGGGTTAACCTAACGTTGCCAGGAGCCTTCCTTCCGTTTCTCCCAGCTGATACAGTGGCTTGAATATGTGAAAAGAAAGTCTGGGACCAGACTGTTCCCTCACCTCCTGTGCTCAGTGCTTCCTAAGTACAGGGATCATTTGTTTCTCCCGTCTCCAACCTTCCTTTTACTTTCCTCCTGATCCACCTCCTCTCCTTCCTCCTTCCCTGCTCTGCCCGCCAAGCACTTCCCTAATAAGCCATTCCCTTTTACAATCTGATAGTTAGAGCTCCTGAGAGATTATCGGGTTAGGCTTGTTTTGTCATTGTTGTTTGAAGATTGTAAGTTATATATTACATACTTCAACTGATTCGTTTTGTTCTAAAAAAAAAAAAAAAACCTTTCTTTTTTGAAAGGATGTATCACTGTGGATAAGTTAATAAAGAATTTTTAAAAAATATTTATTGTCACTGAGGCTGGAGGTCAATGGTAGAGTGCTTCCCCACAAAGCCAAGGCCATGGGTTGGGTCCTCAGGTCCGGAAAGAAAAAAAATGATTTATTATTATTTTAATAGTGTCAGAAGGGATGTGCACACATGTGTGTAGGTACCCAAGGAGGTTAGACACATTGGGTCTGCTAGGAGCTGGAATTACAGGCAGTTCTAAGCCACCAGATGTGGGTGCTGGGAACTGAACTCAGGTCCTCTATAAGAGCAATACAGGCTCTTAACCACTGAGCCATGTCTTCAGCCCTGGGAAAAACAATCCTAGTTGCTGCAAATAAAACTGTAGAATGAAAGCTGGTCCTAGGGAAAGAGAAAGAAAACATGCAAACGCTTTCCTGTAAATTTAGAATGGTAGGCAAAAGTGCTTGTCTTTTGCTTTTGGGAAAATGACCGTGACTATTAAAGACACTGCTCGAAGCCAGTTGTGAGGAATATTGTATAAGTTACTGTCAATCACTGTGCAAGTCTATCGGGCAATAATTCTCCATAATAACCACCAGCTCCAGTTAATAGATTTGTATCATTTTACTTTAGAGGCTTATGAGATGCAAATGGAAACTCGACTAATAATGCTCCTGACTTAATTGGTTCTACTTGGTGAATATTCTCTTTCTTCAGTGAGAAGGAATCAGAATCAGAATTTCAGTTCTGAGGCTGACACCGCTACCTGTCCATTCTTTATTTGTACGAATGTCACCTTGGCTTCACAGTTCTTGACCAAAGAGACGGGTTCTCTGACATGAGCGATGAGCCCCTTTCTGAGAAGTACACTTTCCAGGAATATATCATTCGGCGTTATTATTTTGGCATGCAGGGAAAAGCATTCCCACATCATATGCTTAACCGATTTTTAAAAAGCGTGTTCAAAAACACACACAGTATTTTTCCATCAGCAGATGCATCTACCAGGCCTGTCAAGCTAGGCCACTCTGCTGTATATATATGGTATGTTTGTTCAGGATCCCTCATCTGAGGGAAACACGGCTCTCCTCACTCCAAATTAATTCTTTTTGGAACTCTGTTTCTTGTCCTTCTTTACTGTTGTTTTGAGACAGGTTTCACCCCTGCCTCTGCCTCTCTAGTACTAGGATTATGGCATATGGCGCTGCAACCTGAACTCCATATTGATTTGCCTTTTAATCATTTCACTAACATCATGTAATTCTGCATATATTTATGGTGTATCAGCAGTGCAAGCCCGGCTGGTCTGAACACCTCAGCATCCTAGGTACAGTTAGAAATGGAACCTAACCTGCACGTTAGATAGTGTATGAACTCCTATGACTATTCTCCAAGATCTGCCCTTCTCCCTGGAAAGGAGGCGTTCACTGGTCTGTCGTTCTTTTGCCACAACTTTTAGCTCTGTGGCGCACGGCTTCACATCATCATTGCCAAGGACTCAAGGCAGCTGGATTGCACTTCAGGAACCTAGGCTTTAAATCATGAGGCTGATGTGTTCACAGACAATTGGGAACAATGTGTTTCACACACATGTGCTGTTCAGGAGTGTTTTATAAGACATTCCGATCTATCTTCACCAGGGCTGTGCCATAGTATTAACCTGATTTATTTCCTTGGATTATGGTAGTGACATTCTTTCTTTTATAACCCCTCTATAACTTCAAATCTCACATGAATTCTAGAATATACTTTATAAATAAGCCAAGCCGCTGTTATATAATGGACAAGATTTTTCTTTTTTTTTTTTTCTTTTTCTTTTTGCTAGACCTCTTCATTCTCTAATCTTTTGCACTTTAAGTGTATCTGAAGTGTATTCTATAGAGACCTAAGTACCTGTAGGGATAACAAAAGGCTTGAAAATGCTAAGACACTGAATTATTCATTGCATAAGCACCATCCCTTCGGGCTGTACCACTTCTTGTCATATTTGCCAATGTCCTCGGAAGTCCATGCATTATTGATTTTGGTTCATATGGATTGATTCTAGTTATACATATTGTGGTGGTTTGAATTCACTTGGTCCCCAGTTGGTGGCACTGTTTGGGGAGGTTTAGAAGCTGTGGCCTTGGAGGAAGTATGTCGCTGGAGGGGGAGGCTTTGTGAGTGAAAGCCACTTCTAGCTCAGCCTCTCTACTTTGTGCTCTGGGTTCAAGGTGTGCACTCTCTGCTTCCTATTCCTGCTGCCATCCCTGCTTCCCTGCTTCCCTGCAATGATGGATACTTATCCCTCTGGAGCTGCAAGCCCAAATATACTCTTTTGTTTTCCTGTAGTTTGCTTGATGATAATGTCTTTGCTTGATGATAATCCCAGAAGAGTAAGTAATGCATACATATGTATGTGTACGTGTGTGTGCACGCACAAATATATTCATGAAAGACTGAAGGAAGTTACAGTAGTCTAGAGGATTGAGCAGAGAAGTTGTAGCCATCCTTTCACAGTTAAATGAAACACTGGCATGGTGGTGGCACCAGATTCCTAAAGAAAAGACAATGGCCTAAGAAAAAAACTAAGAATAATGGGTCATGAGTTAGGAATGCCCCTTAATGTACTACCGGACTTTGTTAAAGGATGGGTCCATCATAACTGCTTTCCTCCCTGACTTGGTATAATATAGCTAAAGCCATTGCTGAAAATAAGAGTGTATCCATTTTGGGCATTAAGACACTGCCACCCACACCCATATGTGCTAATTTGTTTCCTGCCAAAACATGTCTTTTGAATCATGTAGGCTCATGCAAAGGGGAGAGAAACCAGGAAGCACGTTCAGTGGAATGTAGAAAAATATTCATGAAGTCATGGCTCTGTGACTTCCCACAGGAAGTTTTGGCTTTTGCTTTTAAATTAACCTGTCCAGGTGCTGCTTAGAGGCTGTTAGATTATGGAGATCAGTTCAAAATGCCCATGGGAATGGCTTTTGTCGTTGGATTCTATGAGCAGGTTTCTGTGTGGTTAGCAGAAGAGGCAGAAAAGATGTATCTCGGTGACCGATTTGTTTCTAGGGCACAGAAGTTTACAGTTACTGCTCAGACAGGGATAAACAAAACAATAATGAATGCTGCAGATCACACCTGAACCTTCAGGGTAACTATGAACCAAGTGCAGACTATATTTTTTTTCTATTGCGTCTGGGTGTAAACCTCTCCTCCCCTTTGCCAGAAACCATCATGTTTATAGGCGTGTTTTACTGGGAATCTGCTGCTTCTCACAATGTTTCCTGTACAACTGTCAGAGTGAAACTACATCTGGAAATGACAAGCACATAGTTGTCGATCTGGAAGTCAGTGTGTTGTAATAGCTTGCAGCTACAATATGGCTGTCTTGCTGAATGCCAGAGTGAGTTCCAAAGACACAAGCCAGCTGTATCCCTCTGAACAGAGTGCTGTTTTTTTCCCTCAGGGTAAAGGAGGGGGTTTAAGAGGTTTGCCATATCTCCTGTCAACCAAATAGAGCAGGATAGATTGAACAGATTGCATCTTAGACAAACCAATTATCTTAGAAACTTTGAGAACTGGCTTGGATCTATGACTGATACATAGTCTAAAAGCATAAAGAGACCTGTTGAATCATGATCTTCCTGTTGAATCACAATCTTCCAGAATCAGACCGGGTATCAGGCCTGATGAAGTCAGGAGTCTCCCTTGATGATGAGCCACCCACCAAGAGTCACAAAATGCCAATCCTGGGAATTATCTTGCATATATCTGTTTCTGAGACCTGGATGGCTGAAGTGATGCCCATGAGGGTTCCCAAGAAAGTGGCCCATGCATCAAGCATGCTGCCTTCCCAGTGCTCTGGTTTTACTGTGTTTCTTCCAAGGTTCATGCACTGTAGTCCAATGCCCAGTGTTCTGGGGCCTTTGAAAAGTGGGGGCTTCTACAAGATGATGAGGTCATAAGGTCATGATGACTCCACTTTCCCTCCTTAATGGAATTAAGGTCCTTCAAAAGAGAGTCTCCACATCATTTAGCCCTTTTTACTTTTGCATAAAATATAAAACTAAAAAATCAGCAGTCTATTTAATTATTTAAATAATTAAAATAATAACTATGTGGTTATATTTAGACACTATAGGCTTTGATTATAAAATATGCATATAACAAACATTATTGTTAAAGTTCCTCTGCTTTCAGGAATGCCTCCATGCTTACGTTTATCATCAGGGATATTTGAAGTAAAGAATATCTTACCTTTCCTTTACCTCCCCTTTCCTCTGCAGCATGCTCCTTTTTTTCTGTCCTGGAGAAAGAACAGAGTCCCTGTTACATAGCCAGATATCTTTGCCTTTCCTTCCCTTCTTCCTCATGTCCAAAGAGAACTTTGTCTTCTATCATTTCATTGTTCTTATATCTTTAATGCTTAAATTTCTTTTCTAAGTATGTTTTTCCTTGCTTCCAATCATGCACAATTATCTCCATGAAAGATTTTAAGGAACTATCTAAGTTCTGAACCTATTCCATTGGCAGAATGTGAAGTTAATTCAACAAGGTTCCCTGGGAGATCTGAGAGGGTGGTTGCATTTGGATGATAGTGACCCCAAGTTTCTAAACAAATGTTCATCCATTTTATGGACTCAATAAATATTTGTCAAATAAATGAATGAAAACAAAAAATGAATTAATAATAGACTTATGTATACTAGGTACTTCAACCCCCTCACAATTTATTGCTTGCTTTTCTTTTCCCTACATCAGAAACCTCAGAAGTCACCCTAATCTGCTAGATGTAAATATCATCATCAGTTTGTCTTTATCCTTCTGTTTGTTATTACTACAGGTTTAAAAAGTGTGGACTTCCTCACTATCAACATCAATAACACAACATATGACAGAGAGAGAGAGAGAGAGAGAGAGAGAGAGAGAGAGAGAGAGAGAATGTTTTCTTCTGTAACTTTCATGACCAGACCCTAATGCCATTCTTGTCCAGTTTCATTTTCTATGAGTCTTGATCTCCTCACTGTTTCTGGATTTTTCAAAGATCTATTTTCCTCCTCAGTTCCAGGTTCTCTGGTTGTTGAATTTGAGTTTATCTCATTTTTCATCTTGGTGACTTAATGGCCTCTCCTCCGGTAAAGAGGGAAAAGGAGCAGAGAAAGGGGAAAGGGATTGAAGTTTGAATTAAGTTTGTAGTTGGATATTACCACTTTTTATATGAAGCCAGTGCATGCCTCTTTCCTCCTCCCATGACTTATTTCTCTCCATTTGTAGCCTTGGTGTAGCTGTTGATGTTCATGTTCAGACCAACTTAGTTTCTTATTCCTAGTAAAATAGAATGAGGGTTTAGGTCATCCAGAGCTAGTAGGAAACAAAAGACTCAAAGGAGGACTTGGAACATTTTCATCAGGAAGAAATGCTAACTACTTGGAGAGGTGGGCAGATTTATCCTAATTTGAAGTTCATACCAATATTCATTATGCCTGTATACAAACATACAAAATATTATGTGACCAGTCACATCTGAATATTTTGCAGTTCAGTTAAGAAAAATGCATATAGTAATGGGGCTTGTTTTTAATCACCCACATAATAAATGACATTTCTGCAAAGCTAGATGTCTAGAGTAGAAAGAAAGGGAAAGATGAATTGATTAATAAGCAACACTAACTCATTAGTCTTTGTTTTACTAACACATTAATTTTATTCTGCCACAGTCCAGAGAAACACAGCATTCCTAGACTCCATGGTTCCAGTCCTGACCCACTTTCCAGGTGCACTCTTCTTCAGTGTTCAGGAGTGACAGTTCTCCTTAGGGACTGACTGTGCTGTGGCACACCTCCCAGACACGAGGGACAGAAGTGTGAAGGGCAGTAAAGCAACAATAAGGACTGTCTGACTTCAAATCAACTTCTTGGTCAGGAGGCCAGAACTCTGTTCACAAATAACTGATGCTTTCTGCTGTGTATATTGGCTGTTGTTTGTTTGTTTTTAGTTTTTCTAAGTCCCTTTGCATCAAGAGGCTCTTTACTGATAACTGACTTTAGACATCTGTAGAAATGATAAATCATCAAGGCATAGAGCAATTGTCTATAATCCCAGTATTAATATGCATACACACAAACACACACATATACACACAAGTATACAATAATTTAAAAATATTTCTTTGAATCCAAGCATCTTTTAGATTTATTTATTTAATTTTATGCACATGAGTGTTTCATTTGCATGTATGTCTGTGCACCATGTGTGTGTGCCTGGCGCCCACAGAGGTCAGAAGAGGACATCAGATCCACTGGGACTGAGGTTATAGAGGGCTGTGAGCCACTACATGGGTGTTAGGAATAAAACCCAGGTCTTCTGCAAGAGCAAGTGCTCACAACCTCTGAGGCAGCTCTCCAGTTCAACCCAAACATTGAATGTCCATGTTTCCACTGGGATAGCAGGAGTGTGCCACCACACTTGGCCTATGTAGTGTGGGGCATCAAGCCCAGACCCTCATGAATGCTGAACAAGCACCTTACCAACCGAGGTCATTGCAAGCCCTCTGATTATGTTTTTAAAAGCTGATTTTAAGGAAGGGATTCATGCCTGATATTATAAACCTCATCAAAAGTGGGGAGGACATAGGGACTTGGGGGGCAGAGACTTAATCCTATTGTTTAGTTAAATTGAAATAGCACCAAACACCTCCTGGATACATTTGTTTATACCCATAGACAATTACTATTCTTAGCCTTCAGCAGAGAAACCCCTCTTTCCGATGAGGATGAAGGCAGAGCCATGGCTGCATAGGATGCTGAGAATAACAACATTGAGTATTTGTCTGATCTCCTCCAAGGCTCATGGAATGTTGTAGAAAAGGGGTCTGAAAGACAGTAAGAACCAGAAGATGCAAAGAAGAACAGTGAAATGGACTCTTGGACAACACATAGTCACTGCAATAGTCAACTTTGATCAACTGTGGAGGGCTACATAGGCTCTACACAAGAATACGAACATTAATAGGCAGACAAGTATGAAGAAGGACTCATGGACCCCATCCCTCACTATTGAACTATTCCCTGTGGATAGATCCAGGAGAAAGGGGAGTCATTGCTTCCTGTTGTGTTCCTACTGGTGACCCTACCAGCTTCCAGTGGATAGACCCAATCCAATGATCATCCAGATGGCCCTAATTAAACCAGATGAGTCATATAACAAAACCAAAAAGTGTTAATCTGGGAAAGGGGGTGTGGCCTTGAAAAGGGTGGGAGGGAGACAAGAGAGGCTTCGGGGAGAGGAACTAGAATTCATTATAAACACGCGTGAAATTGTCAAAGAACTAACTCAATTAAAAAGAAAAAACTTGAAGTCGTTTTTATAATTAATATCTTAATTATTGCATGGTGTTCACATAACATATGCATATGTATGTGCCATCATCTTCTAAGCCAAATAAATTTATATGTATATGAATAAAGATAAGAAGCTACTATAAGAAAATTATCATTTAACATGTTCTCAGTATTTAATTATAAGCATCTCCCATTCAATCAAGAACTCAATAGATATATTTTAACAGTTGTATGGTCTTCTACTGAATGGCAATCATTTGATTGAACTGAATATTTTTCTCTTTCGGGACACTCGAGAGTGTTTCCATAGATTCAAATAGCATATATTTGCGAGAACGACAGAAGGAAACATATTTGTTTATGTTTTCGCCTGGTTTGTTTTCCCACGGCCGGATTGCTGATGCAGACTCTGTGAATCAGAAAGGATTTTTATGGCTCTCGAGGCACAGGACTCTTGCCCATTTCCAAGTGTGAAGGTTTGTTTTACCTGGCTCCAGACTGTTGTGACTCCGTGCAGTCAATATTTATTTATGAGAATTGTAACTAAAGGTAATGAAAGTAATTGAGGGGAATTTAAACGGGGAAGTAATTTGCTTGCAACTCCTACTTGGAAGAGTTATTTTGTCCTTGATCAAATTGTATATGAATTTTAATTTGGCTCTTCTGACTACAGAGAACATGCCAGCCCCTTCAACTCTGCTTTATAAATCACCTTTAACTTTGCTGTTGGTTCTTACGTCTGTTTTCTCTTCCACTTCTTAAGTGAATTTCCAGTCCCTCTCTATTGTTTTGATGTAAGTATCTCTGGGCCTGGACAAAGAAGACACATTCTTTTCTTTCCTCACTCTTCAGCTCCCTTTCACTTGGAATAATTAAACACAGGTCCTTTAGTGGCTTTCCACAGTTTGGGACTCTCAAATCTGTTCTGCCCTCCATGTTCCGTTTCAGAGGTTCAAATCCCCTCAGCTCCTTTGCTCAGAGTCACTTCCAAATGATACTTGTCTCTTGAGCTTCAGCCAAACTGGGGTCTGAGAACGAGAGGCCCAGAGGAGCTTCTAGCGCCCGTCATCCAGAATGTTACAGTGGTATTCCTTCAAAACATCTTAGAGATGTTGTTCTCATTGTCCTGTAGCTCATATAGTTCTCTGTGTTTTTCTCTATTCCTAAAACCCGAGTCCTTTGGTTGAAGTCCCATCCAGAGGCCAAGCCCAGCAAAGGATCTGAATGGTCACATTTGAGAGATGTCCTAGAAACATCAAGATCTGACACAGCAAACTGGAATGAGTAAACCCAACTGCCTTGTGACTTCTGAGTTTTGTTTGTATGAATTCCGCACGATGGGCAAGAGCATCACAAAAAGTTAGAGCTTATCTTATTAATGAGCAACACGTCATTCTGCTGAAGCAGTTGCCCACGGAGCCATGTCTCCTAGCAAATTAGGAACTGAGCAGGGTAAATAACTGGAGTCCTGCAGGAGAACATCTTTGGGTTTCTCTGTAAGTGAGGCGCTTACTGCAGTAGGAGAATGTAAAGCACGTGGCGTCTTACAAAAGCTTCTGACTCGGGTTGGAAGCTGTGATCTGTGTTTTAGGTCAAAGGCAAGAACATGCTTTCCTTGATCAGTTTCCTGCCTGCCAGCAATCAATCATTTATTCCCCAGGGCGTTGTAGTTCATGGGTCTGTGGCCTGTTTTCCATTGGCTTCTATTATCATTTGCTAATTAGATTACAGCCTAGTATTTACCTTACTGTGCCTCTCAGAGCCCTTCCTCGGCAGTGTTTGTCTGTTAGCTTTAGAAATGTGGCTGAGCTTGATGTCTCTCGGCCTGTTGTGTTAAACCAAGTGGAGAGGAACTTCAGAATCTCCTCTGTTTAGGGAGAGCAGCAGAGGTAACAGAAAAGAGAATTCAATTACCCTGGCTCACGTTCAGGCCTAACTTTCCTTTGAGAATATGCACTTAGGAAATTACAGAGATTTCAGCATCCCAGCATTGCCTCAGGCTTTAAAATATAACTTTCACCTTGAAGTCATATCTTGCTTATGCTTTATACAAAATTATTTTCTAATAAAAAATAGTATCGTGTCCTCTGTGATGGGTACTCTAGGTGTCTGCTGTGTTATTTGGTCAAACATCAGTCTAAATATCATTATGAAAATGGGTACTTCCTTGTATATGATTAACATTTAGATTAGTGGAATCTGAGTAATGCAGATTGTTGTATTTAATGGCAGTGAGCTTTTTTTTTTTTTAATCAGATGAAGTCCTCAAATGACTGATGACTCCTCCGAGAAAGGAAGTTGTGTCTCCAAATTGCAGAAATTCTGTCTGAGGGCCAGCAAAATGGATGAGCAGTAAAAGTGCCTGCTGCCTACCCTGATGACTTGAGTTCGAATCTCAGCATTTACATGGTGGAAAAAATGAGAATGGATTGTCAGGAGTGGTCCTCTTACCTCCATGTATACTGTGGCATGTGAATACATCACACACACACACACACACACACACACACACACACACACACACAAATCATGCACTGTATACAAACAAATGAATGTAATGAAAAAAAAAAAAGAAAAGAAATCAAGTGGCATTAGTGATCCTATCTGAGAGGCAACATCAGGCCTTCAAATTATCTTGCCTCTGTTCTCCAGTATTCTCCTGGGGTTCCACAAATGTGGCTGCTGAAGTGACCTTTCTCTCTCCGCTTCAGGTAAGCAGTGTGTGGCCAGTGTCTTATTCTAGGTCTCTGCTTGGTTGGAGGACTGGATTTGGGGCTCTCCTATGGCATGCTGGCACACAGACATCACAAGTTGATCAAGGACTCTCATCACTTCTACCCATTATTGAGCTATCTGCTTTCGGGGGGGGGGCGGGTTCTTGCTTCTGTATTTTTCTGCCCCAAGAAAGGAGGCAGCAAGAACCTCCTAGCTGGGGTTATTGATGTCCATACATTCCTTATGTGATCATCATATAGTCCAAGATTTCTATTTTAAATATACATTGTGTGTGTGTTTGTGTGTGTATGCATATCTGTACATATCTGTCTGTATGCATTTGTGTATGTGTGTGTGCACATGTGGGTTTTTGTATGCTTGTGTGCATGTGTGTTTATGTGTGTATCTGTGTATGTATGTGACTATATGTGTTGTGCATGTATGTGTGTGCATGTGTCTGTGTTTGTGTCCCTGTGTGTGTGTGTGTGTGTGTGTGTGTCTGTGTCTGTGTGTACATGCCATGGTATGTGAGGAGGTCAGAGGACATCTGGCCAGAGTCCATTCTCTCCACCCACCATGTGGGACTCTGGGATTGAACTCAGGTTGACAGGATTGACAGCAAGCTCCTTTTATACACTGAGCCGTCTTGCTGGCCCTAGTCCAGTACTACTGTCTGTGATGAACAGTCACCCCCTCCCTCCATGGCTTGTCCCTGGGCTGCCTTGTTCACCATCAGAAAGGGAAAAAGTGAAATATCAAAATGGCAGAGCCGTATCTGGGACAGACATGTGAAAATTCTGTCACAATCTCTCCAAGTGTTTCATCTGAAGATCTCTCCAAGGATCATTGATGCACATGAGCCCCATACATGTCCCTTCCCTTAACCGGTAAAAATATAGTCCTCATTTTTGGCTTGAAAATATCTTTCCTGATTGAGAATAAAGTAGAAAAGAAATCACATAAACTGCCAAGGAGAAAATAATGCCTCAAAATGTCTGCCATATATGCTGAAGTTATAGTTCTCTGAGCATTGTTTTGAAATCATCAAATGGGAAATTTATCAGAACCCTGGATCTTCCAGTCAGTTCACCAGGAACACAGCATTAAACACTGTATCTGTCAATATTCACAGGGATGTGAGAATTCTATGTGGAAATGCCTGGGTCTTCTGGATGTTAGGGGATGGTGATTATGACAGGCGCTGTGCAGCCAAAGGCATGGGGTGAATGGAGTTACGGCTGAAAGGACTTCGCCATTCACTTCAGGAAACAGATATTTCAAACACAACAACAAGAATGCTTAGATGCATTTGGTTTGCTCTTGAGTATTCTGTGGAACTCTACATTCTTAAGTGTACCCTTCTTAACCTTGCCTGCACTTGAGGGGCATCACATACTGTGGTGTCGTATAGCTATTAGATCATGCAGAACCAGGAGCCCTAGAACCAGGAGCCCTACCACTTCTGTGGCTCAGACACCCCCTCCTTGATGGCTTTTAACACTGGGGCATTAAATCAGTCTCTCTTAGTTATGATTTTGAAAACACTCGTGGGTACTAGAGGATTACACACACTGTGAGACAGTCTGAATTGAAATAATAACATCATATCCTTGAAATGTTAAATACTCCTACATACTGGATTTTCAATAAAATCTAAGCAAACAAATCCTGAAGCTATCTTTCCTGTTAACTAAAAATGACACAAATTTAAATTAATAAGTGATATAACAATAAAGCTGCTCAAAGATAGGATTCATCATGCATTAAGCACTAGATTCTTTATTTAGGCCAGACACGATTATGTGATAATAGGATAAATGCCTTGCTAAGTGCATAAAAACGAAACCACTCTGTATATCATACAGGCATATTACATTCCTGGGGCATTAATTTACTTCATTATGCAATGAAATTATACTTTTTAAGTAAAATCTTAAGGAGAAATCAATTTGCTGAATAGAACCCAGGATACATTCACCTTAGATAAGAATCAGCACTTACCACAAGTCCCACATAGTGCAATAGCCTGTCCAGGCCCTTTTAAAATAAGGAAGAAGTCTAGAAAACTCGTCACACATCTTGGCAAACATTTAAGCATTCTTTCTGTTGACTCAAAGTTTTTCCAAAAAAAAGAGAAGGAGGAAGAGGAAGAAAGAAAGAAAGAGAGAGAGAGAGAGAGAGAGAGAGAGAGAGAGAGAGAGAGAGAAAGAAAGAAAGAAAGAAAGAAAGAAAGAAAGAAAGAAAGAAAGAAAGAAAGAAAGAAAGAGAGAAAGGAAGAAAGAGAGAAAGGAAGAAAGAAAAACAGGAAGAAAAAAGGCATGCATAGTCCCTAACAAACACAGCTGATCCTGTTGACTGTGTTTCTCTAAGTCAATGGCTTATCAGTATATTAGAAAATACATTTTCTAATATACTCTGTGAAGTCATCTCTTCAACAAACAGAAGGCCTATGCCGTTGCTTGGATCACCATAGTCTACCTCATGCGTTTGACTTCTGACTTTGTTCTTGCCATAGTCTTTGTTCAGGTGTCCGTGAAAATAACCAGAAGTGCAGTTTGTGTTCAAACTCAAGGTTAAAGAGTTAACTCATGTATCTCTCTCTCATCCACCCTTCCCACATCTAACCAAAGTATCCATCTTATCAGTCCAATTGCCAACCTGCATTTCAAGTTCATCCACTTCCGTCTATTTTCACCGAAGCCTGGACCAGGACTCTTGTCACCCCTTTCCTTGTCTGTAAAATTGTTTCTTAGTCTGGGTCCCAGCCCTCTCTCATGCCACCAGAATCTACTCTGCGTGGAGTAGACAGAGGAACATTTTTGGAGTGTAAATCATGTGTCATCTCACCAATGAAGCTTCCAGTGACTTTCTACCATGGAATAAATCTCTGTGATGCTCCAGATCAGCAGTTCTGAACCTGTGCGTCGGACATCCTGCATAGCAGATATCTACATTACAATTCATAACAACAGCAAAAGTACAGTTCTGAAGCAGCAATGAAATAATTTTATGGTTGGGGGTCAATACAACATGAGGAACTGTATTAAGGGGTCCCAGCATTGGGGAGTTTGAGAACCACTGCTCTAGATCTCAATGTGTTGACTCTACTTTTCTCTACTGTTGGCTCTACTGTTCTCAATGTGTTCCATTCCCTTGCCGTTTACTGTAATCAACACATTGGTCTGCTTCTTTTTCTTAAAACTCCCAACTTATTTCCACTTTAGGGCTGTTACACAGTTTGTTTTGTTGGAATGTTTTTATTTTTATCACTTGGAACATGCCTCCATTGTTTTCTTCTTGGAAAGATCACAGACCACATCGGGTACAGTGACCTTTCCAAGTCACTTTCCATTCCTTTGGGGTTTTCTTACCTCAGTGACATCTGTTGTGATCTGGTTCCCTGGCCCACAGGCTCCAAGGGAGCAGTGGTTGGGTTTGCTTGGTTGTTATTGTAGATCTAAAGCTAGCACTGTGCTTGGTACTCCCCAGGTTCTCCACATTTACTAAATTGATTGACTAATTGGAGCATGTAGATTCTGATGGATTCCATGCTGGGTCATGAAGTGTTCACCTTGCCTGTGCAAACAAGAGATATAAAAAGACAAATATTCAACATATTTGCATTGTCTTAATGAGCCCTCACCAAAGACCATTTTTTAAAGAGCACATTCATTAAGAAATGATTGGTCTGTTAAAACCCTTTGAACTACCTCTAGAGGCTTGGGATTGACTGATGACATTTTGTGCACTTTTATAGAGGTGTTCTCGGTGTTCCTGTGTTCTCTCATGGGCTATTTCAGCAATATGTGCTACTGTGTGACATTTTGATTTTCACCCCATCAAGTACACAAATCAAAAAAGATGCTGCTATCATGGATGATAGACATTTTATCAATTCTTGCTGCCAGCTTTAAAAATAATGTTTGGACAATTCCTCCTGGTGTATATTTAATTCTCTTGATAAATTAAACCCTAGTTTTGGCCTCTGACAGAATTTAATCTATGCAATTAATGAAATGGGATCCCACGCACTCTTGCTTCAGGATGCTAACAATATGCTTTGTACGCTTCCTGAAATATAGATGATAGACAAAAAAACAATCCAGATTACTCACTGTCAAATACACTCAATTTCCCTTAAATAAATAAAGCATAAATGAAGTTACATGAATTAGGTGGTCAAATCAGGAAAGTGAGACATCAATGGCACAAGGATTCTTGGGATTCCGTGGAAAAATTGAGCAAATTCTACATGATGTGAAGAACGCAGCGCAAGAGGAGGGGGTGAAGATCTGAACAGTACTGTCTCCCTCTCCAGCTTCATAGAGACCTAAAACAGGCCCTGTGGGAAGCGGCTGGATCTCTGCAGCCGGTGGATTCTGGCCATGTATTCAGGTGTGATCTGTTCATAGCTGGTCGCTGCATCCTGACAGCCTCCACTATAAAGGAGACGCTGCATCAGGCTTGGTTTCCTCCAGCCCCAGAGGTCACTAGTCCTCAGTTCTACACCATTCACCCTTCCCCACGTCCTGACATCTGCTTCTCCCATCTCCCGTGTCTCATGTGCACATGACCCAGAGAAAGTATCGATGCCTCTCCTATATATCCCTCCCCTGATGCGGTTCTTGTTGCCTCTCCTTGACTTTCTCCTCCCAAATAGGTCTCCATCTGAACTATTGGATGGATGAGCAGGGCAGCATCACCTCCTTCGGGTGCCTTTGTGTGATCCAGCCTCAAAGCCTTCCAGGAGTGAGGACAAAGCAGAAGACATCAATGCAGTCTATTTGGTTTTGTTTAACAAACATAAAAGCTATTTTCAAAAGAACTTGTTTAAAGATGATCCCGGCTAAGACTCCTAGCAATAGTGGAGAGGGTGCCTAAACTGGCCTTCCCCAGTAATCAGGTTAGTGACTGCCATAATTGTCATCAGAGAGTCTTCATCCAGTAATTGATGGATGCAGATGCAGAGATCAACAGCCAAGTACTGGGCCAAGCTCTGGGAATCCTGTTGAAGAGAAGGGGGAAGGATTGTACAATACAGGGGGGTCAAGGTCATCACAAGCAAACCCACAGAGACAACTAACCTGGGTTCATAGGAGCTCACAGAGATCAGACTGACAGCTAAGGAGCCTGTGTGGGATTGACCTAGATCTTCTACATATATATGACATTTGTATAGCCTGATCTACTTGTGGGGCTCCTAGCAGTGGGAATGGGGTCTGTCCCTGATGCTTTGGCAAGCTGTTGGGAATCTGTTCCTCTTGCTGGGTTTCCTTACTGAGCCTTAATATGAGGGGAGGAGCTTAGTCCTACCTCAACTTGATATGCCATGCTTTATTGACTTCCATGGGAGGCCCGCTCCTTTCTAAACAGGAACAGGGGAGGAGTGGATTTGCGGCTTGGGGTGGGGCAGAGAGGAGGTGGGGGAATGGAATGGGAGGAGAGGAGGGAGAGGAAACTGCAGTCGGGATATAAAATAAATGAATACAATTAATTAATTAATTAATTTTAAAAAAGGACTTGTTTAGCTGTTATGAACCTCAGGTCTATAACACATTCACACAGGAAATGTCAGTGATCAGAATTTCCTGGAACCAAGCAGTGGTATGGTCTACAGGGTCCAAGTAGGAGATGGAGGGACAGGGGATGGTGAGGACAGGCTATGTCTTTGCCTTGCTCTCTCTTTAAAGAGTTGCCTCTGACCCGGCTTATCCCCAAGACAAACTTCCTCCTTCCCCTTGCCAGCCTTTGTCATGGCCTTCCTTCCAGTCTTCCTCCAGCCCCCATGTGACCATCCAGACTGAAGCACAGAGCGGCTCCTCTATTAAACCACCCGTAAATCACCCTCCTTGGAATAGGCTATTTGTTTCCTGTGCTTCAGGTAATTACTCTCACCCTGGTACCCTGCCGAATGGTCAAGACCCGGAGACAGAGCTGGGGAGATAGGAAGGGCAGTCGTCCCAGTGTCTGCTTCAGGGCATGGACTTGTTCAAGATGATCAACACCTGGCATCACTCGGGTTAATAAGCCTGTGGGATATTCTGCAAAATTTTTTTGCCTCCTTTTGGTGTTATTGCACTGTGATTTATGCCTTTATTCAGAAGGCAAATGAAGGGCAAAGGAGCACAATTAATCTTTGTCTACTTAGCTTTTTTATTAAGTACCTATAATGGTGGGCGGAACACGGGGACAGAGAAGAAATAAGCAAAAATGATTTACCAGTCAGTTAAAAGGAAGAAAACAAAGCTGAGTGTGGAGCTGGGCTTGCCATTTGAGGCACACTGGGCAGGGAGGTCTCGGAGAGTGGGTGTGCTTTGAGCAAAGGGGCACCAGGAATGGGTTAAGAGGGCCAAAGCCATTCTCAACCTACAATGGGATTCCTCCTCCCCGGGACCGTTTGCAATCATGTCGGCCTGTATTCTGTTGTCATGATGACCAGGGAGGGGAAAATGAGAGAAGAAGCAATCTCTGTTGGTAGTTTGCTGATAGAGCCTAGGTAGCTCCATACCCTACTGTGCTCAGTCTAGCCACAGACAATTGTTTAACCAAAGATGCCAGTGTAATGCCGAGCAGAAACAGGAAGGGTGAAGGTCTTGAGGCTGCCACAGCCCAGCGTGTACCTTGTATGTATGTTTCTTCACTTAACACAGGCTGTTGTGGACCACATAGCTTCACATCTGTTCACACTACCCTGCAGCCCAGTGATGCCCATGCACACCAGGTTCTTGTCCACCCTTCTGTGTGGTGTGGGTTTTATCCAGGACCTGAAGCAAGGCAGAGCAAGAGAAGCTATGATAACCACTGATATGGCCGTCCTTCAGGCTAGAAGGTGCATTTACTGGTAGCAACTGATTCTCATAAGATAGGAAAGATCAGCAAGAGGAGAAGGAGGGTGCCCACCCTACACATCTGCACCAATAGCTCTGCCTGGAGGGTTATTTGTATCAACCAAAGAACCTATTGACACTCCAGAGGTTTTCACTCTCTTCATGGAAACTCTAAAAGAAATCAGCCTACACTTTTCATAGGCAATTTAGACAGGAATTGATCAATTTATGGGCTGTACTTGTAGAGAAATGTTACATTTTTACAGGTTTTTCATTCTCTATAAATGTGTTCATAATTTCTTTGAAAATGGATTCATCTGGTATCATTGGTTTAGACTTCATATATACCCTATGAATTTTTTTCTGTCTCATTTTATTGCAAGATTCCAAAAATAGTAGGATTAAAAACATTTGGCTGTACCCTTAATAAATTCAACTTTTTTGAAACAATACACTTCCTATTTAAAATCCATTTAATATAATCCTCCTGTGTATTCAAGCTACTCAACCATTCTCTCCTTAGACATCGAGAATATTACAAGCTTGTTAATGCTACTATTTTATCACCTTTGAATAAAAACATAGACGCATCCTATCTTATTCTATTATGTGTTATATTGAAAACCATCCTGGAAGAAGTATCAAAATGATGGTATCCAACTAAGGTTTGGATGCTCTAGCAAATAAACCATGCTACAACCAGACTCCAGAAAGAGATTCCAGACATTTGTGTACTGGGAGCCGTCTAAGCCCACCAACAGGGATGCTGGATCAAGGGCATTACAAGTTTAAAGACATTCAGAGCTGTCTATTGAGATCCTGTTTCTCCACCAATGATGAGGTTCCAGTACACAGAGACCTCTTCCTTGACTGGCTCAATGTTTTGGCCAAGGCAACCTACTTTGTTGTAAGCCGGGAGCAGACAGAATGAAGGCAGGAATTGAAGGAAGATCCTGATAAGTCATTTCTTCACTCAGAGAAAGATATTTCCTTTCTCTGCTAACTCCCTAGTCCCCATACTGACAACACATACAAAGCTTGTTTCTTGGAACTGGGCTCTACCACACTTCTGTCTTCCAGCCCCGAAGGATATAGCAATCCATCTCCTGTAGCACCGGAGGTGGAACAAGCTTGACTCTGCATATTTAACCTGAGCGGAGTTCATGATCAGTTTCTGGGAAGGAATATTTAAGCTCTACTGAGCAGTAGCCAAGGTAGAAATTGTCCTATGGACTTCTCTAAAGAGAAGATACACCCATAAATGTGCTAGTGAATGACTTGGGGGCAGGGTGTTTAGGACCCAGAAATCTAAACCATGCTCTATCTTTTTCTTTTCCGTTGATGATGGCCACGTGAGCATGGTCAGAGGAGCAAAACCTTTTTGATAATTTAAACCTCTCTGCGTACAGAAATAAATAAAACAAGTGTTTGATTTCATAAGAAAGAAACAAAGAAAAAAACAAGAACAACTCCCCCACACCCATTCTTTTGTGGATGGCATTTCACTCATCTGGGGGTGAAATCTTCAAAGGCTCACATGGGAATGTGAAAATAGGCTCAGCACAGAATAGCTCTTTCCACAGTCACTGTGCACTGTCCAACTCACATCATGTGTTAAGGTTCTGGGTGATCTATAGTAATACCACAAAGACCCTGCTGAGGCTCAGCATTGTTGTTAGCCCAAACACTGAGGGGAAATGGTTTATTCAAGGTTACAAGCTCTGCAAGAACACCCCGTAATTATCTCCACGTCTGAAGTCCCATTACAATGAATACACTTTTAGAGTTCAATTCATTCTTTCCTCCAAATTGGATTTATGTGTCCTTTAGGTATTTTGCTATCTCCCTTATTCTTCTACCTCCTCCTTCTTCTTTTTCATGCTATGCACAGTGGGAGGTGATTACTACAGATGCCTATTAAATGTGGGCCAAGTATGTGGATTCAAATCCAGACATGCATGTACCCAGCTTTGGTACTATTTCAAGACTCATGAAAGATAACCATCATTCATCATTTAAAGCAGATCCACATTTTTGTTATTGTATTTCACTTAAAAGTTGACTACCCAGTAAAGTTTATATTTTACAAAGCAATAAAATATTTTCCTGACTGTAGAGGCTTTTTTTTTTCATTTGATTCTCACAACAATCCAGGAATATGATCGAGAGCAGCAATTCCCAACCTGTGGGTTGCAACCCCTTTGGGGGTCGAATGAGCTTTTCCTGGGGGTCACATGTCAAATATCCTGCATATCAGATGTTTACATTATGATTCTTAACAGTACCAAAATTATAGTTATGAAGTAGCAATGAAATAATTTTATGGTTGGGGGTCACTGCAACATGAGAAACTGTATTAAAGGATCAAGGAATTAGGAAAGTTGAGAACTGCTGATCCAGAGTGTGAATCCTTGGGGTAGACATTCCAGTTCCTCTAGGCATGACATGGGCTATGTAATACTCCTATGTCAGTGAGTTGCATTTGATATTTCCCAATTTTTATGCAAAATTTCTTTAATTCTCTTTCACGCTTACTGGGTTGAATTTAGATTTTAGAACAAAATGTATGACCCATTGAGGGTAAATGCAACTCTATTATCCAAGCAAGAAATGCCAAATGTAAAGACAAAATGCCGGATGGCTTGTATCCTTGATAAAAATCTTGCTTCTTCTTTGAGCTCAGCATTTGTGTGGGGTGATGTATTGTGTCCCCCAATATATTGTATCCTCCAATAAAACTTGCCTGGAGATCAGAGGAAAAAGCCAGCCACTATATTAAACACAGAAGTCAGACAATGGTAGCACATGTCTTTAATCCTATCACTTGGGAGGCAGGAATCTGTCTGGATCTCTGTGAGTTCAAGACCACACTGGGGAATAGAGCCAAGTGTAGTGACACATGCCTTTAATTCCAGTACTAACCACAAAGGTTTGGAGGTCTATACAAACAGACAGGAAGTGACAGCGCTGGGCAGGAAGAGGAAGTGATGTAGCTGGGCTGAGAGAGCAAATGAGAGAACAGAACAGAAAGGCATAAAAGTGTGGGTAGACAGGAAGTAGCTTGCTTTGGAAGCTGCAGAGTTGGTGAGGTGAGGTAGCTTTTCCTATTCCTCTGATCACTCTCAGGCTTTAACCCCAATTTCTGCTTCTGAGTTTTTTATTTAATAAGACCGTTTAGCAACTCATCTACATTTGTGTTGTGTGGCCTGTTGGAACCTACTCATAAGACCTGCTAGAACATAGGGATACATTAGTCAACCAAAGGCTAGGAATAAGCCTCAGCGTGGAGATATCCCTAAAGCAGAAATGATGGTTCTAATCATTCTGACCATGACCTGGTCTTGACCTGACCATGTAGCTAAAAACTCCACATACAGGAGTCTTTGGATAACAGAAACTTTTACAGATCTCCATTTGCACTAAAGAAGTCTCCAGACTGAGGTCTAGGTCTCATTAGGCAATACATGGATCATAGAAGGAAGAGTTTTGGCAAAAGCTAGTGTCAACCAGCTAGCATCAGCCACAGACTATGTATTACTTGGCATGCAGCATTTTTGCGCATGTCAACTCAGCCCTAAAGATGAAGAGTCAGAGGGAAAGCTACAGCTCAACAACATTGCTATAGGGAAAAACTCCTAATAGCATCTCAAGTGAGAGCATGATTGAATCGTGGACTGGCCCAGGAAGAGAGTACAGGTAAAGTAGTACCGGCAATTTTAATGCTCAAGTATAGGAAGATCCTGCCTCAGTTTTCAGTCTATAAACCTTGATGCTATCCTAATTCATAGTATTCCATGTCTCTCCTGCATGAACAACCCTAAGCAACTTTTGTTAGACCACCAGCAAGCTCCTTCTGAACTAATCTGCTTACAAAGGATGGTTTCTCCCAGCAGTTGGACTCTCGGTTAATTTCTACCATTTCCTAAAAAGGTCTTGGCTATCAAATACTTGTAGGTCAACCTTGTCACAGACGCAGTCATTTTCATGATCGATGTAAGAACTGATACACAGGAATACTACATGACTTGTCCAAGATAAATTAATCCCGGGCTGAGAACACACCGAGGCCCCTAGTGCCGCCTCTCTTACACTCTTGCTTTCTTTCCCACTTCTGAAATGACATTTGGGCTCTCCATGTTTGATGATCATATATCACTCTACCTGACCAAGTTATTTCATTCTTCTATTTGTCGATTCTAAGTAAACTCTATATGTAGCTCACCCCTGGTTACATTTTCGCTTTTTAAAAAAACTTGAAAGAAATGATCACAATATTGGAATTTCTAATGAAAGAACCAGCAAGCTAACCTAATTGCAGAAGGTCAATTAAACAACACACTTACCAGCTGCAGCAGAGTACTGTCTTCTATTCAGGATACAGCAATTGCGTGGTTAATTTGACATGTAACTAGGATCCAGCAACCCAATACACAATCCCATTTCTTCGCCTTTTAACTTGTTACTTAAACCTGATTTTCATGAGTATTCATTTATAAGTTATTTTTTCCCCTAGGTTGCTTTGGAAACCACACAGTTGAGTACGATTCAAAGATCCATTTCATTTAGTCTGACTCTATCGTGCCATTATCCTACCAAACCCATCTTTTGATTAATTCTTGACTTAGTATCCATCCAGGAAAACATGGAGTGAATGTCATTCTGAAGAAAATAGACAAGTAAACCTCTTTCCAGTGAATGAAGAAAATTTTCATTTTCTTGAAATGATTCTGAAATAACAGTTTAAAAACCATCACCTGGAGAGGTGATTAAAACATACCAGTTCCAAGGCTTTTGAAAAACACACTTGGTAAACATCCAGTCTACGAATCTGCATTTTAATAAGTATACACTAGTGAATTTTTAAAATGTGGTCCACAAAATATATTTAGAAATATTTATCCCTTATGAACTGATGGCATATTAAATACACGTCAAATCCTCTCCATTCCTTTCCTTGCGCATTTATGATTATTAAGCTAAGATGGATAAGTGGTCTCAGACAATGGGTATTTCAAGGACTGAAAGATTCTCCACTCTGTATTCTCAGTTAGTGAAAAATTACCTCTTGAAACGACATCAGCTTAAGTTTAATCTTGATTCAGCCAGAAGCCCAGAACCTGCTGCACATTCATTTCAAAACCTAATCATCCTTAACCACCTACTTCTCTTGATGTAAGGCTTGTGCTTGTGGCTTCCCTGTGTCTCTCCAGAATAGGTGGACCCTTCTGTCTGCCACTGGGGGATTGATTTCTGTATACAGAACAGTGAGGTACATCTGGAGTTTCAGAGACATTGTACAGGCTGCTGAATAGCAGTTGGAATTAACAGGGAATGTTAGAGAAAGACCATGGGGAACAGAGATTTTCATAAAAAAGAAAAAAAAACACCCCCCTCAAATATCACAAAGCTTCCATTATTCAGCAAAATCTGGCTTCACAAGAAAAATGAAATAAGACTTACAACACGGTTTTAGGGGAAGGCTCATCTGCCTTTTGAACATGTAACTGTGATGCATGAAAAACAATCCACTTTTAGAGCCCAACAATCATTGAAACAAACTGAATAGTGGTGTCCTTCAAAGTGCACCCTAGCCTGCAGTATTTGCCTTCTAAGCCAGATGCTGGTCAGCCAGCACAAACAGGTGGTTCCCAGACCCATCTTCTGAGAAGAGTCACTCTTGGCCCAGTGCATTTGAAACTCAAGTTCTGTTTTTACCTAAGTAACCTATGCAATCAGACTAACGGCAGCCCTGACGTTAGAGCCCCCAAAGCCTCCATTCTGAGCTCGATCAGCACATAGTACTGGTCCATGGTAGTCTTGGAACCCTAAAGCAGGATCTCATGGCCTCTAAGAAATGGTTTTGCTATGATAACTTGTAACCACAAATACTACACTGGTCCAAAGAGTTTCCTAGATCACTCTTTTATACACTAATCCCAGAATTCCTAGAGACTGTTACCATAGAACTTTCTTACATCCAAAGTAAGATTTTAAGATAATGAATATTCCAAGATATTTGGTGCTAACATGCCAAGAAAAAGAGGCCCACTTGCCTTTAAACTAGTCTTATGCCATTTTCAATGCCCATCACCCCAAATAACAGAGCTAGGGCCTCTCAGAGAATGTTAAACTCAAGAGCAATGCTTCTCAAACATGATCTTACCCAGCCTCAGCCTCACCTGGTAGGTGACTAGGGACTAGATAAGCACGCAGGGTTGTTGTGGAGCATGCATTGCTGCAATAACAATTTGGCTTAAAAACATATGAAGAAAAAATTATGTTCATATTAACATCTGGATATTTTGGAGCAGGGCACAAAATTTTACTTCATTTTGCAACATGAAAATAAGATTCCAAAGACAATCCCTCCTTGCACTGGCCGCTTAGGCCTCTGTATAGAAATCATGTCAGGGAGCATGTTCGTTCTTTCCTGTCACTTGGGGTCTGTGCTGTGGGATGTTCTGTATGTCCTGTGGGAGCCCTTCTTGGGTTCTTTGTGGCGTTACCCAGCAGGTCCGCATAGAGGATGATTAGGACCATGGGCCTGAGTGCAGGTGTCTGAGATGGTCTGCACTTGGCTGTGCTGGGGGATGGTCTGTATGTCAAGTTGTTCTGATTGATCAATAAATAAAACCTGATCGGCTGTGGCTAGGCAGGAAGGATAGGCGGGACTAACAGAGAGGAGAAATAAAAGGACAGGAAGGCAGAAGGACTGACTGCCAGATGCCGCCATGACCAGCAGCATGTGAAGATGCCGGTGGGCCACCAGCCACGTGGCAAGGTATAGATTTATGGAAATGGACTAATTTAAGCTATAAGCACAGTTAGCAAGAAGCCTGCCACGGCCATACAGTTTGTAAGCAATATAAGTCTCTGTGTTTACTTGGTTGGGTCTGAGCGGCTGTGGGACTGGCGGGTGACAAAGATTTGTCCTGACTGTGGGCAAGGCGGAAAACTCTAGCAACAGGTCTGCACCCAGAATCAGAGATCGCTGCCTATTTCTTTATCTTGCAGAAGAGAGAAACTGAAGCCATGCTTTGGTCAAGGTCAACAAGGGGCTGTTGTCAGAACTAACCAAACTTTGTCAAAGTCAATCTTCATATTTTTTAAAAGCTTACAGACAGTGCTGTAAACCCAGTGAGCACGTGAGACATCGATATGCATATTTTTTAATGTTTTAGTCATTGATAGGTTGTATTCTTTCACAGGAGAGAGAAGAGGCTGAATACGATAGACTACCGAAGTGAGCACGATAGTTGTCTGAACTGTGTGAGTATGTGTGTGTACGATCATGCACATGTTTTTATATATGAATATCATGAGTCTAGATTTCTGAGTTTTGCAGTTACAAATGCATCAGAGTTGGAGAAATATAACCCAAAATAGTGCCTGTTCAGAGCACTGAATATGCATTTCCCTATTTTTCAATTTGATACAATGTAATCTTGCTCATTAGAATACAAGTGTGGCCCACCTAACCTCAGCCGTCTCCTTGGGAAAAAAAAAAATCATGCCCTCTTAAGTGTTTCCATCATTCAAGTGAAAATCTAAAAGGACTAAACATCTTTCCACTCACAGCTGCCCGCAGTAATGGATTATGCCTTTGAACTTGCCAGTAAACTTCACGGTCCTCGTATAAATATCAAACTTGTCAAACTTGCTTTCCAAGGAAGACGGGTCATGAAAGGCTTATCTGTTTGGGGAGTAAGTTAATGCCTCAACTTCACCTCAAAGTCCCATCCTGAGAAAGTTTCAGTTCTAGAGAAGTTCCTGTCAGCTATCGGGGTCATCTCTGGCTAGGCCTGGAGGCTGCATTCACTGAAGTGTGGGCCCCTGTTCTCCCCACCTTCCACAGAGCCTCAAGCACTCGGATGAACTCTGTGCCTTCCTTTGCTCTCCCCTTTCTTTTGAGTCAGGGCACCCGAGGATCAAAGGAGTCCAAATGCATGAGGTATAGTGGAAAGAAATCAGTGAGGGTGTGCCAGGATCACCCCAGGGACCTAGGGGGTAGCCAGTACTGTGAGGTGAATAGCTAAATACTGCCCACCTGGTTCAATTCAGGGCTCAGGCTGCCCTCCCAAGGGGCCAAGGGCAATTTTTCTGTGTCTGTAAGTAGACAACTAACAGTTTTTCCTTTTATGGGAAATATATATATATATATTTCCCAGAACTATGTATTTGTAATCTGATAACAACCCCCAGCACCACTTTTCAGTATCAGATTTCGGGGAGCAAAAGAGAACGCTGCAAAGATTTGGAGCAGAGCATTATTCAAAACATGAAGGACGGCTTTTGCGCGGGCAGCCGTCGGAGTTCGCTCCCCGCGAGCGTTCTCGACGAGCTTTCATAACACAAAGCTTGTTTCGCTCTCAGAGGTCTTGTTAACTTCTTAACAACCCCCACACGGTACTGACCGCTTGGGCCACATAAAGAGCACTCCACGGGAAGATCAGGGGCCTTTGTTTGCCTCGTAGGTAGTTGAGGAATGAGCTTCTAATGAGAAACTTCTGGACTTCTTCAAACATGAAACTCGTGTGATCTCAAGTTTCTGCGGCATGCCCCAGAGAAAGGGCTGTGGGTTTTAACGAATGCAGTGGTACCGGCTAAGGGGAAATACAGGAGCAATTGTGGACCCCCAGAGCCGCCCCTTGGAACAAATGTTTCTACCTGGGCCTTAACAGAGACGTCAGACCTCTTGTGCTTTTTACCCCCATCCTCCCTTAACCACTCCCAGATCGATAGCCAGCTGTGTTGTGGTTAAATTTCAAAATCCTCATTTGGCAGCTTTGGGCAGTGGCGCGGGGATGGTTAGGAAGCCCGCGGCGCATGTTGGGAAGTGGCAGGCACAGATAGGCACTTTAAAGAGGCAAAAAGCCATCGGAGCACATTACCAGTGCAAGACCCAGTATTAACCACCTTCACGTGAGTTGTATGTTTGTTCCAATCAACCAGTGGTGCCAGATGTAAAATAAGCCTGTAAAGCTGCTCTCCACGTTATCATCTACTGCTGCTATGTTCAAACACCAGTGAACAAAGGTGACATCTTTCTTTAAACAACGAGTTAAAACAGTGCACACCACTCACAGCACATGTACATTGGCAGTACACCATGTATGTCCATACACACATACATAAAATGTATTGCTACACATAGGATAACCAAGTATGTAAGGACATGTATATGTGTTCGTATAGAATAGTTACAATGATTTCGATTACTGGGGACACTGAATGAGACTCTTGTTGCCGTTTTGACTTAGGTCCGATGTTAAAGAGATTTGAAAGGCCGGTGTCCCCCCAGACTTGTCCCGTAACACTGCTCTAGAAAGAGAAATGAAGTTCTGTGAGAACGTTCTCTGATGTTTGTTCAGCCAATGCACCCCCATCCATTCTTCAGACAGAAGCATCTGGATTTTTACCAGGGACTCCACCTGCTGATCAGGGCACTTGAACTCAAGAATGAGTACAGAAGCCAGGCCTGCATAAGTTGGTCACTTGGTACCAAGTGTCTCCAGTTATTTATGTATTTTTTTTTCTGGGATACCATAGAAGCCAAACCAGTGCCGAGGGTTGGGACCTAATCTTTTTGTTTTTCCTCACAGTCCTAGGGATGGAACCTAGTGTCTCATACCTGCTAGGCATGCAGTCAACTGCTGAGCTACAGCCCCCAGCCCTGGTGCAGAATCTGATTAGAATTGTTGGGAAATCAGGCATTGTGGAACACATCTGTAATCCCAGCACCTTGGAGGTAAAAGCGAGGAGATCTTGAGTTCAGGTTTTCTGGCCTGGGATCTAGTAGAGGGAAGGAAGAGAATGGAAGAAAGGAAGTAGAGAAGGAAGGAAGGGAGGGAGGAAGGGGAGGAGGGAGGGAGGGAGGGAGGGAGGGAGGGAGGGAGGAAGGAAGGAAGGAAGGAAGGAAGGAAGGAAGGAAGGAAGGAAGGAAGGAAGGAAGGAAGGAAGGAAATGACAGGTAGGGGTAAAGGGAGGAAATAAGGGAGGGAGGGAAGGGCAGAGGGAGGGACAAGGATGGGAGGAAGGGAAGGAAGGAGGGAACATTTTAAAATTAAGACGCTTTCCTCACAAACCCTGAAAATGTGAATGCCCTTCCCTGCTACCAATAGGGACATCTCAGGAGGAAGGGCCATCCAACCATGGAGCTGACTGAGGGACAGAATTGAAGCAGGAAGAGGAGCTCATCCATGCGAACATCATTTAAGCATCTGGCTCCAAGTGTGCCTGTAGCTGGTCCCTCCTTGGACTTTGTAGTTGATTTGATAAATCATTTTTTCTTCTAATGCATGAGTACTATGTTTTGTTAGGTTTTCTTTTGGGGGCTGAAAATGTACTTATGAAAGTGTGTTGGTTGAGTAGATTTGTGTTAGTAGTCTCATGATGATCTGCGAGACTGATATTACCTTCATTTATCAGATTCCAACTATCTAAGGCTTAGAGGACATAAGTAAGTTAACTCATTTGCCTAAGACCACCCAATGATGAAGTCATAACCCTAAAACTTGGTTTTTAGTATAAGTAAACCTAGGGTTTAAATGTGTCTTTAAATGTAAATATCTTTAGAAGGAGAAATAATTTATTCAAGCTATAAATAATTTAAATCTCAATTAAGTGAAAGAGCTATGTGTACTCTCAGTTCAGGAATGAACTTCAAAGGAAGAGGCATGTGGTATGAGGCCAGATGTGAGTCTGTCTAAGAAACACTTGGGGAAAGCCATAGCGAAGAGCTGACATTCACTGAAGACGTGCGCACATGTGAGCTGACTTCATTCTCTGCCAAGTCCCATGAGATAGATCCTATTTGTATCATCATTGTAAAAACAAGGTGCACAGAGGTGGAAAGGGAGATACCACATCACACAGCATGCAGAGGTAGGCTGCCCTCTACATCTGATTCTCGCCTGGTGGACATAGACAGGAGAAAAGAACTCACTGCCTGTGCTGACAAATACTCATTAATTGCCTTGGCAATGAACTCCTCTTGAATCCCACAGCTTCAAGAAGCTGGCTTGAGATGACATATAATCAGACTAACGAGTTCACTTTCAAGACTTTAAGGAGAACTCGCTGCTGTGTAGAAATATAGTTCAAGCTACCACTTCCCACTTAGATATCTAGAGACAGGTGGACAGACTCTCAGAGATCCAGGCTACAAGAGCTCTTATTGTTGCAAATTTCATCTCCCAGACTCTGAAATTCAAAGATGTTTATGGTTTAGAGAGGAAAGAGAAAATGTGCCCAAGATCTGTTGTGTCCTAACTGGTGAAGACATCATTAGTTGTTTGATAATTATAGACTCAATGCTACAGAACCTGGGTATCCCGAAGAGCTCTTGGTAATTGTTTTTCGCGACTCTTGAGAATTTGGATAAGATCTGAAAAGGAGCACAGCTGGACTATGGGGAGGTATATTTGGAGGTGACACACCTGAACGAACTGTGATCCTCAAATCTTCAGAGAGCTCATTGATAAGGGAAGGGACAAAAGGTCACCTCCAATACCTCTTTGAGCCTTGAGCATTTGAGTGGCCCCGTTCTCAGCCCATTTTAAATGGTCTGTGGCTTTTAGACAGTTCTAAAAAGAGCTTTGTCTAAAAGGAGTCTTTAGACGGTCCTGTATGACCCTACCCTAATTTCCCAGTGACATTGGGCTGGCTTCTCTTTTGTGGCGAAGGTCACACAAGAATATCTTAAAAGAAGATGAAAGGGAGGTTGAAGAAATGAAGAGAATGTAATTCTTTCAAAGCCCTACCATAAAGCTACCTCCATGTGCTAAGAATAATTTCACATTATAGATGCCTGCTACTTTCAGGGCTTTTATGTATAAATAGTAACTTTAGAGAAACTTGTATATGGTCATTTTTGCTCCCTGTTAGCAGTGCCCTTCTTATTAGACCTCAGATCAACAGTCAGGGCTTTCTCAGGCCTAACAGAATAAAAAGGGAGAATGATCCAATTTTAATCTAGATATCTAGAGACAGGTAGACAGACTCTCAGAGATGCAGGCTACAAGAGCTCTTATTATTTTAATAAAATCCATTAGAATATATATATATATTCTAATGGATTTTATTCCTTACAAGATTGTATAGGCAAGACATGAAGAAACATTGCCTTAAACTTTTGAAAATGCCCCATTTTAATTATTCTGTAAGAGGATAAAGTCAGTCTCCCAAAGAAAAATTATTACTTCATAAATTGGCATAGAATTTTCTACAGGTGTCTTCTAAAATTTTGGAACCATAGCCTAGAATTTCAAATGGTTGTTTTTGTGCTAAGTGGGTTCTCAAACCTGAAGGAATACTTATTGAACTTTCTTTCCCTATTTCATTCATGTAACAGAGAAAAGAAATGAGTCAAGCTGTGGGTATCTGAATCCAAATAAAAAGACTTCTTTGTTAAATAAGACACTTGCTTACATCAGCCTGGATGCATCTGAAATGCAATCTGTTGCTAGAAATAAGATATCTTCAGCCACTTCTGGGGAAATGATTTAGTATTTGAAGTGTGTGTCAGGTGTTTCTTGGCATGTCACATTTTGATCACAGTTTTATCCTTGTTTTCCTCCCAGGGGAAAAGCAGAGTTTCTCAGGGCTGTAAATGGGGAAATACCTTGCTATCAGATCTTAGAGTCTGGTAGATCCACACTGATATAAGCAGGCACTGACCAATCATAAGCTATACTCCAGATGAGTCTCAGCAATGAAGGAAACTGTTCCAACTATCTTCTGCTTTTTGTATATGAATTTTGTATCATCCATATTTGGTTCCCCTTCATTTGAGAGGGTAATGGAGAATGGGCTGTAATTGTATTTGACTCGGTGTATATCGGGGCTGAGGTCATTAGCTGGCTATTATTTCTTGGCATTATAAATTTCTCTACTTCTATGATGAGTGTCCTTAGATTCCACATATGCCTGGGCTTTTTAAAATTTGAATTTAAGAATTTCTCTAATACCCTTAGAAAATAAAGATTAATAAACTGTGCCCTACATTAGATAAACCAAGCATGGATAATTACATCCATTTTAATAATTTGCCTTTATAATAGTCTTCCATAAAAATAAATCAAAAGTACTTAGATTTGATTACTAATCGGCATCTCTCATACACAGCATACAATAAAATGTAATTTACTTAAAAATCAATACTTTAATGGGAACCAATTCTGGAATACCAAAGCATATAATATAACAAGTAAGCAATATCCTTGGGATATTTCCTGCAACCTGTATTTTGCCCAGGACATTTTCTGTGGTGGTTCCAGGCCTGAAACTTCCTTTAGTTATAAAATGAGCCATTAGTTTAATAATCATTTCCTGAGAAAAAAATAAGAAACTTCATATTAAATATCTACTTTTTAATGTACCAGTCACAATAGTAAATAGATACTTCAAATTATATAATCTACTTTCTTTTGTCTTATAAAGTATGAATCTAATTATACTTCATATACATTATACAAACATCTATTAGATCATGTTGGCCTTGATATATACATTTACCATTTTTCCTCTGAATTCATACCCTCCATCTTCATATTCAAAGCATTCTTAAGATTGACAGCATAACTTCAGTATATAGGAAACATACTAAGCTATTCAGTCTGCATTTGCATTTAGTAAACAGTACTGTAGTCTTAGTTTGGGGGTATTCTAAATAGATTCCTTATTTGTAGAAGTCACACAAGAACTCTTTAAACTCAGCCAGAAGATATTGACAGATGTTCAGGTCTTTCCACATTCCAAATTCAAGAACAGATTATATTAGCTTCACATAGCTTCGAATATTCTATAGTCTTTGCTAAGTAAGTGTTTTGGCAATTTCTACTGCCTTTAATTATGTGTAGCTTGCTGTATATACAATGAACTTTCATTTTGATTGTATTTTCCATCATGATTTTATTGGAAATAATGAATTTTAATCTTTAGTGAAACCTCAATGGCAAGTGAAGCCACGTTTGCCAAAACTCTAATTAAGGTGACAAGAGAAAGTCACCTCTACACACAGCTGATCCCACATATGTGCCTTCAAAGATTGCAGCTTCACAGCGACTCCCTGCTCCGCACTGAAAGGAACATGAGACCCAATATCTCAGTAGTTTCTTTAAAAAATGAAATAAAACTTGTACCTTGTACTTGGGTATTTCCATTTTTCAAACCCCTATAGCCCCTCCCCCCATATTTATTATTAAAACTTCTATGAATTTTTCAAGGCTTCTGTATCCTCTGGCAGAGTAATTTCTCTCTCCTGTAACCTCTTGTGCATTTTATTACATGATTATTTATGCATTTGTCTCATTTATTCTACTAAATTGCAATTATTGAAACATGCACGGAGGACCATGCTTCTCCATGCATACTTAGCCTGGCTTCTGGTGGCAGCATTGCATATCTCTGCATTCTTCAGAGAGTCTCATCAAAATTCACTCAATGCAGAGTATAGGTGTGATTATGGCTATGCCTTATTAAATAGCCATATTGTGATGTTATCAAGCATAGGAATTAAGAGAGCTCTAACTCATGGAATACTTTTTTCTGGGAAATGACATGAAAAATATTTAGTGATAGCTCAGGGTTGTACCTGCAAGGGGTACACTCAGCACAACCCTCAGGATACAGCCTAGTACAGACATTACTCAGATCATGGCCTCCATTTCAGGAAAAAAATAGATACCCTGAAAGTTGCTGAAGGTCACATGCAATTTTATGTCATAGCCAGTGCCCCAAATAATGAGCCCTGCTCTTTCCAGCCCTCCTCACACTGCAGTGTTCAGATACTCTCAATCCTCCAGCTACTTCTGTCAGGCCTCTGTTCCAGCATCCTTTTATAGCCTCTCAGGTCTGACTCAGATCTCCAGAGTCAGGATGGGGTGGGAAGGATCTTCATCAGTTTCTCTTTTGCTCAGGCTAAGAAATTAAAAGCATATTTGTAATTCCTTGTTTTAAAAATGCAGAAATTGACTCTGTGGGGCTAGCTGTTGGTAAATTGCTTGCTTTACAAGCCCTGAGACTTGAGTGTAATCCCTGGTACCCACATAAAAAGCCAGGCATAGTCCCTTACATGTGTAATTCTAGTGCTGAGGAGGAGGAGACAGGAAGGTCCCTGTGGCTTTTGAGGCAGCCAACCTAGATGACTTGGTGAGTTCCAGGCCAGTGAGAAATGCTGCATTAAACAAGAAGAAGAAGAAGAGGAGGAGGAGGAGGAGGAGGAGGAGGAGGAGGAGGAGGAGGAGGAGGAGGAGGAGGAGGAGGAGGAGGACAGTGTGGCTATCCCCTGGCTTTTCCATGCACATACACAAGCATGCATAAATACCTGCATGTATGCATACACACAAAGCAGAAATTGAATCTGCATGAATTTTCACCCTTGTATTTTTGCTGCAAGCGGATCCCTGTTAGGTGATGGTTGGCAGTCCTCTTGATGTGCTAATGGCCCCATGAGATTCAAGAAGGAGACTTTGAATTCCTTCTTAGAACAGTTTCCTGGGGTTTGTGTCCCCTCTTTTTAATCTCCTTGCTTCCTCTGTTCTTTCTATTTATTTAGAAAGTCTAAATTCTATATATTTAGTGAGTCAGAGAAATCTAGTCTTAAATTAGTGACTGATTGCCCCCTCTGCATACAAAGAAGGAATCTTTTCAGTTCCAATCCTTTCAGACTCTAGATCCATTGGAATCATACTGAGGAGTCATCAGAGTGTGTGCTGTGGACCCAAAGTACCCAGGTTCCAATCCAGGCTGAGTCTTGAATTAGCTGTGTGAATAATGATTCTTCCTTCCTGGCTATTGTGAAGAATCAAGAAATACATAAAAGACTTTAATGGAGTCTTTTTAAGAGTTAGCTATTCTAATTGGCCTATTCTTGCAAATTCACCTATAAATGTAGACAATCTCTAGAGTTGGGGAGAGGTATAGACTTGAATCCGGCAAATCACTGACTAAGAGTATAACACTGATTAACAAAACAACATCACGTGCATTGACTTTACCCATAAGAAAACAAAAGGCATTCTCTGTAAGTAGAAATTACAGTGAGTCGTAGGAATCTATTCTTAAATTAGCATTGTTATCTGAGTGTGTGAACTGTGAAATCAAACTATAGCTACGTACTGCCCTTCAGTCACAGTAGAATACAGCAGGATGCTAAATGATGAGGAAGTGGACCGTTCATACACATGTATAAGAATTTTCCAGGGCAGTATGAATCTCACTGACACTAAACAACACTAGGGGGAGAAGACATGAGGACTCCATAAAGAAGCAAAAAATGAGAAACAAATTGACCACCCAGAAACACCTATACTTAGCAAAGCTGTTTTTGGCTCCTGGAAGGAAGCATGGTGAGGAACTAGTCTGTCTAGGTAAGAAGACAGAAGATCACCAGGGATTGGTACAGAGGTATTCAGGACATCATGAAGGAGCCATTGGGGATTTAAGCAAGGGACTTACAGAAGTTATGAGTTTTCATATGCTTTCTCTTACCAATAGGCAGCTTCCTTATTCATTACCTGTTCTCTTCTTATACCCTCCCTCTGCATGCACGTGTGCATGTGTGTGCACATGTACACACACACACACACACACACACACACACACACACACACACATACACACACATACACATTGGTAGATGATTGCATAGAAGACTCATGGATTCATAAAATAAAGGAGAGAAAAAGCTATCATAATTAGTAAGGGTAGATGTTTCTTAGGGTTTCTTATTTTTATTTATTTATTGGTTTCTTTATTTTTTAACAAAAAAACACAAGCTTGAATTTTTGTTACAGTTTTTGTTGTCTAAATTCTCACCTTTACTTAAGCAGTGATTTGTGTGGAATGGCAAGCCTCCTTAAACTTTTTGAACTTCCAAGGGAGCCACGCTCATGAAGAACTATAAGAAACCGAACTCCTCAATAAAAGAACGCATTGGTAAAGAAACAGGATGCATCCCACTGGTATTCCCAATTCAGCTTCTTCCAGCTCTGACTGGTTTGCCCTCTCTCTTCTCCTCCCTCCCCAGCATACACATGTGCATGTTTTAGATGACGCATCTGCAAAACATTTGGTCACCGGGAGACGCAAACACATTGAGTCAAGTGATTGCCAAGAAACTTGATTTCCACTCTCATCTTCTATCAGAAGACCTTGTGATCATTCTCGAATGGTGAAGAGAAACAGACAAGTTTAGGACCCAAAATGAGGCAATCTCCAGATCCCTCAGCCATTTCTCACTCTAGTTTGAAATATAATGGTAAAGAGATGCAAATGGATTTCTTTAAAAATGGCTAGATTGGCTTCTGGCAAATGTATAAGGAGGTGGGAGTGGACATTTCAGACTGCTCAGTTTATATTTCATGCTATTTTCAAAAGGATGAAAAATATCCTTTGAAAAGAAGTGGGTGATTCAAACATTGGTAGGCATACAATTTTTATTACTGAACTTAGACATCTGAATGTGTGTAAATCCATGGGTTGGAAAGGGGGGGGGCAGGAACCTCTTGCTCTTTGTACCAATCTCCACATCTTTTCTTCATTCTACATCATGATGAACGGCAGCAGGGACAGTTATGGTTTCAGGGCAAAGCTCCACACATTTAAACTATGAAGAATAACACTGATTCTGTCTTAAATATTCTTTATTTTAAGGTGTTCATTACAAAAATTCTCTTCAGTCTCTACTTATCCTTGTCTTCATCTATTTGTAGGGTTTTTCAAAGCTTCAAGTTTAACCACATTCTTATTGCCCTAATTTGTCCATAAGTTTGACATGACTCAACCTTAGGTCTCTAGTCATAGTTCTTATGAACTGTGTAGCCTACTCTGTGCTGCTTTGTAAACATTCTTTAGTTTCATGGAAGCAGAAAATGCCTCAAGAGTTGATTAAGCCGTCTTCTGTTTTCTGCTCTTTCACTCCCACACACCCTGTGACATGGATCAGCATAGGCTGTGCATCCACAGATAAACATGTGACTGTGTTTGCTGCACCAGGAGGAAGGCATGGGAGCCAGCCTGTTGACCTTTGCCACCCCATCCTCTCTTCTCAAAAACTGTCTTGCACTCCCAAACAACTCTGTGAAAACATAAGCCCCCTTAGAAAAGCATTCATCATCTGCTTCAACCCTCCCACTCTGCTAATGAGGACTCCCATATCTGAAGAAATGAATGGGTTCCCAGAACACCACAGGGTCAGTGCCAGCGCATCTAAGACTTTGTGAACACTTTATACCCATCTTGCATTGAGCAAAGTGAAACACGGAGGTAGAAGCTTTATGTTCTAATTATTTTTAGTCCTTTCCTTTGTTCAAATCAAGTTGGAAGTTTGACATAGGATAAATATTTATTAATTAGCTGTCTCTCTTTTGCAAGCCAGTACAGAGATGAGTGAACTGTTAATGGTAGAGAGTTAGGGTTTAAGTAAACAACCAAGCTATAGAGCAATGGAATGGAGAGATTAAATCTTAAGGGGAGGAGATGGACTGGTTGTAAATATTGCCTACTATCATGATATGTTAAATTACAAACCAAACAGATTCTAAGACACTACATTTCTCATTCTGAACTATTTCTTTATAATATGACCTAATTATACTATGTGAAGTAACAAGAATGTTAAAATATTAGACATACCCCATGCAAAAAAAAATTAATACAGCACATTTTCAAGTTCAATACACATACCTTTTGGATTACCTATGATTCCTGAATTATTCACACGCTGTTTCTTCTCATTAACACTAATGATCAAGGACTAATGGTGAAATTAGCTAAAGGGAGAACATCACATGTCCTAATAAATTCTTTCCATCTTTGGTAACAAGGACCACACTTGAATGTTAAGTCATTGAAAAGTCCTAATCATAGACAGCCACCATCACATTTCACCAGAAAAGGAATGCAGATACTCGCGTTTTGTGCATCTAAATCCAAGTGCTTTGAAAGGAAGAAGTCAAATATAAAAGCACAAGCATCAGCTATTGATGCAAATGATGGAAATTATTTTTACATCCAACAATTGTTTGTCCCTAACCTCCTCTGGTGTCTTAACTACTAGTGACTTGAAGTTGCTATGGCTCCATTTTAGAGTCAATTGAAATTGTTGCTACTGGGGCCATGTGTTTCAGATTTCCAAGGGGGGTTCTGATTTCCAGAGCAATCCCGATTGCCAATATCCTGCCCCATTATTAAACCATGTGTTCCATAATTTTTCAAACTTTTCAGTGAAATAAACAATCATGAAGAGCCTGGTTAGGTTTTGGTAATAGGGTCACTATTCCCATGCTTCCATTTTGGAAGTCCACTCAAGCTAGTTTGTTCCAAGATTTGTTCCTCCCCACGGGCTGTGAGGTGACAACCTAAGGATTGCAACCTGTTGTGTGGAAAATATGAGGCATCTCTTGCAAATGACCGTGACCTCTGAGACTCTGAACTCCACAGGGTGAGACCAGCAGACACAGACTCACTTTGTGCCCATTACTTGCCTTTACCCCAAGCTGAAGTGTCAGGCTTTGGTCTTTCACTGACCCAAATCCCTGGGATGGTGCTAGAATCTACTTACATCCCCTGAGGGGAGGCTTATTAATGCTCCCTTCCCTCTGTTCTCTTGTTTAAATTGCACCCCCCCACCAAAAGCTGCAGATTCCAAGCTCTATGGTTTGATGAATGTAGTGCAGATGGAAAGCATAAGAGAGGTCAGAGTCCATTGCCTTTGGGCTAAGGTTGTTCTATTTTCGTGAAAGTGTAAAAGATGACTTATAAAGTATAAAACCAATGTTCATGTGGAACCCACGTTAAAACCACAAACCTCCATTAGCAAACAACAGAACTCAGCAGTGCAAAGAGTCTCATTCCACAGGTCAGATGACTTTAGATCCTTTTCAGCCTCCCTCATGTCCTAAGCAATATCAGGAGATAGAAAATAGGATGGCATTGGTGTGTGTGTGTGTGTGTGTGTGTGTGTGTGTGTGTGTGTGTGTGTGTGTGTGTTGCCATCTTGATTTCATTTAGAAACTAATGTATATAAATGGACTGTAAGTAAATGAATTAAAATAGAGTATATGTGTGTAGGGGTGTGTACTTGTTTATATTTGTGTATGGAGGCCTGAATTGGCATCATATGTTTTCCTCAGTTATTCTCCACCTTATTCACCGAGACAAGGACTTTCCATTGAACCTAGAGATCATCTGTATGGACTGTGTAGCTAGCTGGCTTGCTCTGGGGAATTCTGTCTCTGCCTTCCCAGAGCTGGAAATACAGACAGAGTGCCATGTCTACTTGGCATTGACACGGGTGAGTTTTAGTCCTCATACATATGGGCCAAGTTCTGTACCTGCTGAGCCAAATCTCTCTAGCACAAAATGTATGTTTTTTATTAGTGTATGTATATTTGTATGCATCTGTGGGGAGTCACATACATGTGGTGACCTGAGGACAATCTTGTGTCACCTTTTGGAACTCCACACACCCCCTGTGATACAGAGTCACTCATTGGCCCTGAACTTGCTAAGTACACTGAGTTGGCTAGCCAGTAAGCTTCAGGAATCCCTTTAGCTCCCCAGCACAGGGATTGCAATTGTGTGCCACCACATCTGGCAGTTTTATATATGTCCTAGAAATCAAATTCAGGTCCTTGTGCCTGAACCACTTCCCATACCTGTAATACATACCTTTATATTATTTGTATTCATTTATTTTAAATCTGTACCTGGTAAGAGAATAAGGGGTCAACAAAGCTAGTGTTCAAAATGTTGATTGATTTGGAGTCTCTTTACACTTTACATACTCTTTTTCTATCTCTGGTAAACAGAGTATTGGATGGGAGTCCTGGGATTGAGGGGTTACCTCCTCAGTGAGTTAGGAATCCTGGAAGGTGCTCTAACTGCTATGGAATCGTCAACTACCCTTTAATAAGCTTCCACGAGTGGTTTTGTGATCAAAACGCTTTAGAACCCCATAAACAGGATTTATCTTGGGACTTGGCTATGCAGCTGGTTCCACAGCTGGGAAACTGGACCATAGAACAGTCAGTCAATTCGTTTGGCCTTTTCCTATGATTGCCAGTAATTGCTCCAGCTGTCCTGATGTGTAGTGATCAATATTCATGGCAAAGATGGCAAAGATGGACATGGAGGCCCCCTTTGTCTTTTTGTCTCACACATGTGGACCTGGCCTTCTACACATGGGATGATTCATTCATCAGACAGCACCTGGCCTCTAGCTCTCCCACTGCAGAGTCTCACAGCATCAAATGGCTGCTAAAGCTAAGAAGAAGAAAGCCCTCTAGCAACTGGATGTCTTCATCAGCATAAAAACTAGTTTGGAGATGGGTGGTTGGATGGATGGATGGATGGATGGATGGATGGATGGATGGATGGATGGATGGATGGAGGCAGAAGATGTTAAAATGCCAATGGTCCAACATGGAGTAGGAGATGCACAAAGCCACATCCTGGAAGAATCACTTGAGCCCTTTAACTTATGAGGAAAAGGAAAGTTAGCATCCTAACGATAATCAGAAAAACAAATATCATCCCCAGCACTGTAGAGTGAGGAGATGGCTTTTACCCCTGGGCTTCAGTTAGCTGAGCCTCAGTAGGTTGACTGTCCCTTTCTAAATTCCCTTAGCCCAGTGACTCTCAACCTGCCTAAGGTTGTGAGCCTTTGACACAGTTCCTCATGTTGTGCTGACCATCAACCATAAGATTTTTTTCATTGCTATTTCATAACTGTAATTTTGCTACTGTTATGAATCATAATGTAAATATTTTTCAAAATAAAGGTTTGCCAATGGGGTCGTGACCCACACGTTGAAAACCTCTGCTTTTGAACAACTTCCTCTTCAATTTATGTGTGAAATGAGACCCTCTGAGATATGAAGGCTTGCTGAAACCATTGCCAGACTACCCAGAGGCTTACTATTTAGGATGGAGGGATGCTAAAATTAAAAGGGCTCTTCACGGACACCTTAGCAATTGGCCCTGAAACCTTTCCTCTACCATTGAGAGGACCAGCGAGTGTCTCCTCACATAATACCTCCTCTGATAATGAGTCTTGTGTCTACTAAATGGGAGGTTAAATGTCTCAAGACAAGACTTATAAACTGAGTAAATGGATGAACAAGCGGGTGATTGGAATGTGACAAAGGTCATATCTCTCTACGTAGAGAAAAATACGATTTAAATTGCTCAAATTATAATAAAGTATAGATTTCAGCCAAGTCTTATCATCATAGTCTAGAGGGCTAAAGAGTAAAGATGCTTATAAGTTAGCAATAACCTAGCTGAATCTGGTCTCACGAACATAAGGTGGAAATTTCAACCTGGAATTTTTCCTGGACTCAGCATGCCTTCCCACACTCTCATCATAACCTCCCAGACTTCGGTTATATTGGCAACAAAAGTTAAGCTTAGCCATCTTTAAGTGGAGGCAGCTCTTTCATGAGAAAATACACACTAGGTAGGGGACAGTGATTAATTTTGTGTCAAGGGCTCTTGAAAAATGGCCCCTTATCTTTGCTTCTCTCTTCTCCATGACATTAATCTGTTCCTTCCATAAATATCTGCCCACTACATTGTCATACCATATTGTCATCCAATTTGTATGATTCAATTGATCATGTGAAAAAAGCATTATGCATGCATATATACATATACACACATACACATACACAATGACACATTTGTGTGAAGCAGGTCAGAGGTTGGCACACGTTGCTTCCTCAGTCATTCACCACTTACTTTGCTGAGGTAGAGTCTCTCGCTGAACCCAGAGCTCACCTATTTGGCCAGTCTAGGCAGCCAGATTGGCTGAGAAATCCTTATCTCTGCTTCCTGAGTGTTGGGATTTTAAGTGGGCTGCCATGCATGCCTGGCTTTAAGTGATCCAGGAGGTTTTCACATGTTCAGTGCCATGACTGGCTCAAGTTCTCCCGACACACTTCCCTTGGACTGGTGGTTGCAATATAGCCAGCCAGTGTTTATCTCTTGTTGATACAAAGAATTGCAACAGATGCCAAGCTTAGTGCTGGATTGCCACTGGTCCTGCAGCCGTGAGTGACTATGAACACTCTAGTACTAGTGTATTATTCCCTTATGAAGTTTTGAGGTGAAATTTATTCTCTTAACCATTTTTTTTTCCTAGACTCAAAGTGAAGGAATCATTCCTTAAGATCTCAAACTCCAAGTTCTGGATTCCTTGTAATTGGTAGCACTTAAGTCCTTGGTATTATGTTTCAAACTAGTTCCTGGACTGTATTTCAGCTTTTAAATTAATGCTCATATTCATAATGACCCCTGTGGCTGAGTCCTTGTTCAGTCCTGGAACACAGTATGCTTCATGCAACTAATTACATCTGGAATAGTACATGGAAAACAGAGAATCTGAACTGAGTGTGACAAGCCGATTTTTTTTATTGAAAAAAATCTTATTCCTATTAATTGGAGAGGGGGCATTGGTACTTAATCCTGTGTGAGATAAAAAAAAAGTTAATGGTTTGGTTGCCTACACCTTATTTAATGCTTTAAGTAACAGACACGATCATGAATATTTGCTTTTTATGTAGAAGGGAACTGAACTTTAGAAAGATTATTTGGTGAATGGTACACTGCAAATGAGAGATGAGTTTGGGGGTTCAGACTTGTGTGTGCCTTATATATCAAAACCATTGGGCTGTGGGGCCATTTGTCTTTGCTTTCTGAGATAAGGTATATGTGTATATATATATATATATATATATATATATATATATATATATATATATATATATATATATATATATATATATATAGCCAGCTGGCCTTAAACTGATCTTCCTACCTCTGCCTCCAGTTGCTGTGACTATAGGTGTACAACATCATGAGTGACTAAGCCAATGTTCTTAATGATTTCCTGATAAGGCCAACTCTTAAGAAAGTGGTTGCCATGTCCTGTGCACGCTGTGTATGTGTGTACCTGCACGCACATGTGCTTGCTAACATGTTGCGGAAAAATATGTCTATATTAAAGTGCAGAAATACCTGATGGAGAACTAGGCTGTGTATACGCATGCAGGTGACATTGTGCCTTTGTACAGTTTTAGGTATACAAGTCTCTTCTCTAGCTTCCAAAGTATCATTCTTCACCGACTGGTTTTCTGAGTAGCTGCCAATGTCAAATGTCTTCCCTGTGCTAATTTTTCTAATACCATATATAGAGAATTGTATATCGCCGTGAGTGGAACACAAATACAAAACCCAGGAATGTATTTAAAGCTGTCTACCATTTAATAAGAGTAAGAATAACACTGAACAGTAGTTGAAGAAATGTTGACGTGAAGCCCTGGTGGTCCATTCGAGAGAACTGATTGCACATAGCAATCAATTTTATTTATAATCTGGTGACTTCACTCAATTGGGTTGTTTTTCAAATGAGGACTACCCATTCAGTAGACAAGGTGGATCTTCTTTAGAATAATATTTCTTACGAATAATATCATCACATAAATTGATTTGTTGGGTAGCTAGAGCAGAGCAAGCAGGTCACCATTTAAAACGTGTCTGCCATTCCAAGTTTCCCCTGGACTATATTCCTAACCCTTAGTGCTTATGAGCTATCGACTGTCCAGAAACATATCTATCTTTCTGTCTATTATGCAGCTACTACATCTTTTCTTTGAGAAGAAAGACCAGTTTCATTTGGAAGTTATTACCCCTTAGATGACCAAATTCTGCCCCATGATGCCTAATATTTACTTTGCCTTTGAAGCATGATAGTTAAGGTTATTTCCCCATCTGCATGATTTTTTAAAAGGCTTCTTGAACTTTTTCTAGTTATGACAGAGACCAAAATTCCACAATGTAAATGTGCCTCATTAATCAACTCTATTATTTAGGGGAGTAATGAATATTTTGCTATTTGACATCTGGTAGTGATTTACAGTAACAGGAATTCCTAGTTTGCAAAAAGTGCACATGTATGATTTGATTTCTTTTGGTGTATTAAAAAAAATCCCCATTGCTTTTCTTGGCAAAAAAAAAATATTTTTTTAAAATGTAGGAGCAAGGGAGCTATCAGAATGGGGTTAGAGCTTAAACTGCATATAGATTCATAAGCAACTAGCCAGCTTAGAGCAAACCTTCATATGTGCTATGTAATGTGTAAAACCTGGTGTGTATGCATGTCTGAGACTGGCTTGATACCAGTCACCAGTGAGTGATAGCTAAACATAAAATAATTTCTCCATAAACTGTGGGTTTGTAAAAATGTAAGCACTGTATTTTTGTGTAGTCTGGAAGAAGTGTTCTTTCAAATAGATTATTAGTGCAGAGCATAGCGCTCTCTCTCTCTCTCTCTCTCTCTCTCTCTCTCTCTCTCTCTCTCTCTCTCTCTCTCTCTCTCTCTTTCTCTCTCTCTCTCTCCTTTCTTGGAAAGCTGATTAAGAAGTTGGACCTTTACCAAAAAGTCAACATGTATGTATAAAAATCTTGATATGTGATACACTGGCTGAGAGGAAGTTTGTGATTTTTTTTCAAGTAGGCTTTGCTACTGTGCAATGCAAGCTTTAAATGAACGTATAATCATTAGGAATGTGTAGCCTCCCACTAAGCTACTAGTGTGCAGGCGGGCTTCTTGGTCGTGTTACCTTACAAACAACACTGATGCTATGTTAATGATTAAATGTATAGAGAAAAAAATCACTCAGCTTGAGGCGGAAAGAAAAATGAGATTAGAAAAGATTTTCAAATCATGAGAATTAAGCATTAATGGGTAGTTGTTTAGTTTGAAGAAATGCAATACTGTCTTCTACAGTGGGCTATGAAATTAGGTATTTATCCCTTTTAACAAATTCCACATGCAATGGATGAATGTCAGTGTGAGTCATGGTGCTTTCCAAAGAGCTCCTTCTTTGCATAACCAGACTTCTTCTGTTCTCTTGTTAGAGTCATATGTACAATTAGCTGTACATAGTTACCTAGACATCTAGATAAGAGCCAATCCTTCCAGAAGGCACCAGTAGAGATGGACCCATTGGATACTGTTGGTAAAAACAAAGATAAGCTCATGAGGGAGAATAAATCAGGAAAGGGATCAATGTCAAATCCAGTGGTTTCTCCTTAGTTCCTGGCTAACTCTTGAGATCAGACACGGCAAAACCCTTATCAGTTATTAGAACTCTGAGAAGAGGGAGTTGTGTTTATGATCTATCAAGTGTGCTCATCTACTCCTGCAAATGACTGGATCTCTCTGAAAACGGCTTAGGAAAAGGCATAGTCTTATTGGATGGGAATCCCAGGAGTACCATCAGCCTGGAGTGCAGTGGGATTTGGGATTTATGCCCCATCATGAATTAGCTACATGTCCAGTTTTTGCCTCCCTCCGTTGTATCAACTTGGAGCACCATATAGTGATCCTTAGCAGCTCTATACTCACATGCAATACATGCCTTACATCCAGGCACATTTGAACTCCATAATGCCACACCTGCAGTTTCATGAGCCCATATGCCTCAGACACAAGGAGCTGGGTTACTAAAGACACGGGATTGTCTGTGATGGGAAATGCTGTACTTAGATCTGGTACAAGCAACCTCCACAAGCACTAGAAAAATGAATACTTATTACCTCAAAACAATTAACTGTGGGCTTCAATGAGGGCTGAGGCAGGTCAGGCTGCTGACACAGGAGATAGACACTTCTTTGAAGGACAGAAACATCATAGGTACCACAGGTATCATGTAAGAGAACAATAATACTTATTAACCTGTCAGCCCACCCAGAAAACAGTCTCCCATAAGGAAATATTCTTCCTTGGTGGCTTTGGGGCTTCATTTTCTTTCTTTTTGTATCCCATCCCACAGGTCTAGATGGACACACGAATTAGCAATATTACCTATAGTTGGTTACAGTGGCTGAGAAATACAATATTACACACTATTATTCTTCTTAAATTTTTACATATTTATGTCTAGATAAAATGTCTATATCCATGGGATGGACACTTACCCTTGAAAGTTAGAGTAATTGTGTCATTTTTTATGGGAATACTTAATAAGACTTGTTTCAAAAATTGAAGTGAAACGTCGCTTAAATATTCTCATTAAAATTATTTATAAGATAATTATGAATGGTGTATTATCCTTTAAAACTATCTCTATTTTGAATATTAAGAAATGCTTTAGAAACTAGACTTACAACATTTAATTTTTAACATGTAATTTTATTTACATTTTTGATTAAAATATCCTTAGATATTGTAGCTTCATTTTACTCTCAGCCTTTTAGATGACAAGATAATTAGCTAAAAAGGAGAATAAATTGAAAAAAGAAACTTCCAATCTTATAAAAATAGTACCGTTAACCCTGGTTCCAATGTTTTTTAGCATTGTAAAGGTCAAGGTAGATGGGGAGCCAGAACACAGTGTATTAAATCATATTTTCGTGTTGAGGTATAACTTTAAGGTATGACTAATGCCTTTATGTGTTTTCATCCTGTATCCAGGTTATAAACATTGGAAAGGGGTATACTCATACAATTTTAGTACCATGACCAACAGAAGAGTGACCCCTGGAAGTAAGGGGAGAAATGTCACTTAAAGTGTTGAAATTCTGTTTACTTGTATTACACAGTCTGATCTAATTAAATATCCCTCAATTAGTACCCATCGAAGTTGGTGTTCACTATTGCAGCAAAAGAATGAATGAGTGAATCAATGCTTTTAGAGACTTTCAAGCTTTGTATGCTAGGTCAAATGTCAAAGATTTTGAAGCATAGCTCTCAAAGAAAATTAATACAGTTTCAGTGTAATGATAACAGCATTAAACTCTGTGCCACTTACAGACATTTATGTTCAGTTTAAGAAACTTTTCCTTTGCAATACAAGGGTGAACCCAAAGATTAAAAACAAAAGCTTTGATTTTCTTACTGTATCCTAATGATTTCACTCACAAGAGCCTCCACAGTTCACTTCCCACCCAAAACATGCATGCTTGTGGGTAGACACGGAACCCACAGCTCTATGTTCATATTACTGTACATGTAATCAGATTAACTCTATCATAAAATGGATAACCATCATATAAAATATGTCAGTAGCCATCTGATGCTAAATGGCATACAATTAAAACAATCCCAAAGACTACAAAGCTGGTGGAAACTTACTAATAGTTATAATACTACATTACCCTTTGAAAAGTTTTATGTATCTTTTTAAATACCCTGACACACACACTGTCTCATTGGTTATCTCATTTCAACAACGTATTTTATGAAATTGCTTTGGTCTCCTTTTCAATGAAGAGGCATATGATGGGGAAACATTTTCTTAAATTAGTCTACAGTTTAATAGACTTATTTTTAATACCATGTGTGTGAGTATTTGAGGTGTGTGTGTGTGTGTGTGTGTGTGTGTGTGTGTGTGTGTGTGTGTGTGTGTGTACTTGAATGCACATGCTTGGAAGACCAGAAGACAACCTCAGGAACACCATCCCTTTCCTTTGAGACAAGATTCTAATTAGTGTGGAACTCACCAATTAGGCTACCCTTGTTGGGGGAGGCAACTAGCTCCAGGGATTCCCCCCCATTTCTACTTCCTCAGCACTATATTAGAAATACACATCACCATGCCCATCATTTTTTCATGGATTCTAGAGATAAAACTCAAGTCATTGCAGTGAGATATCTTTCCAGCCCAGTGTTTACTTCAAAAATCTTTCCTTAGCTTTGCCTTCCTTGGTCATATCTAGAGTCCCTGAAGACTATTTAGATAAAAGGACCAAGAGTTAGGAAAGGACAACTTACTAGCAATTGTCAGTATTGAATGTAACAAAGGACTTGATCTCCCCAAGGCTGATATTCATCCCCAAGTATAATTGATAACTATAGTGGGTTCTGTAGCTTCCAGAGGATTCATTTTATACCTGAATATCAGAGGAAGATATTAACTCCAGTATAGCTGGATTATATCAATCAAGTGTTTCTCTCCCTAGATTAAAATTGGCTCCTATGGATGAGTATTCTTCTCTGAAGGGCATGCAAAATGAGAGCCGTTCATTCATTTACTTACTCTTCCAAGAAATATTTGTTGAGCAGCCTTCCTCTTGCTAAGACCAGTGCTTCTCAGCTAGTCACACAGGCTGAAGTCAGGTCAAGAGGGAGGTGTTCTGTTTTGAAGGCAACTTACTAACCCACATCTAAACTCTAGCCTTAGGAGAAGGCATGGACTTAGGCTGAAATTATTTATAGCATATAGTAGGGGTGAAGTCTGCTTGGTGAGTCTTCAGCCCACTCCACCCCCCAAGGCTTTTCCCAGCTCATCCTCAAATTTCCTTGGATAACTCCACAAAGAGATTCTAAGGATGTTTCCAGATCTTGCACTGAGACTACCCAGGCTATTATTTTGTCTTCCTCTAGTTACTCAACCATGAACATGATTTATAGGTAGAAGAAAAACTTTTTTAAGAAATACCTCAGGCTTCAAGTGTTTTACTCTCTACAAATAAGGAAGTAAAGACTCAGTTAAGAAATAATGTCAACCAATTTCTTTGGCTTTTCATTGTCTGTTATAGTTCCTACTGGCCAAGAAAACAAAATTCTCCTAGTCCTTAATATTTCAATACAAGGCCGGGCGGTGGTGGCGCACGCCTTTAATCCCAGCACTCGGGAGGCAGAGCCAGGCGGATCTCTGTGAGTTCGAGGCCAGCCTGGGCTACCAAGTGAGCTCCAGGAAAGGCGCAAAGCTACGCAGAGAAACCCTGTCTCAAAAAAAACCAAAAAAAAACCAAAAAAAAAAAAAAATTTCAATACAAGTTCTCCAAAGGTGTGTCATGGTTAATGTTCATTATCAAATTGACAGAGTTTAGAACTATCTTGAAAACGCACCTCTGGCTATTTCCCAAAAAGTTTGGCTGAAGAGAGATGATTTCCCTGAGTATGGGTGGAAGTATTCCATGGATTGTATCTGAACTGAATAAAACATATAAAGCAAGCTAAACACCAACATTTGCCATCATTTGCTTCCTGTCTTCAAACACAATGTGACCAGTCATCTCACCCTCTACTGCTATAACTCCCCCCCATGATGTCCCTCACTGTTCCTTCCTCCTTTCCTTAACCATGCGTGTGTCAAGTATATTGTCTCATTGATGTAAAATTAACTAACATAGATAAGCACTGGAACAATTGCTTAATTTGCATACAGCATTTTGCTTGAACCAAATGGGGGAATTTAACTTTGAACTCAGTGACAGAACATATATATTTCATCCTTGTATAAGTGTGAAGGCTCAGGATTGAGTTTACAAAGTAAGTGTGAGATAATTCCTCATATTGTGGTGTGTCATTTCTCAGAATATTCTTGGTTATATTCTACACAGACGCCTCAGTCTTTTATGTCTTGGGAAACATGGATTTGTAGATACAAATAGATGAAGGCCCCATCAGAACAGGGGCCAGCACATTGGCTGGGTAGCTGCCCAGTAGGCAGGGCAGGTTCAGTCAATAGGAGCAAGGTTCAGAGGGTTGGAATCTGTTGATTTACCTTCAGGGATCACGTCTAAGAAGATCCCAATCACTTGTAGTGCACATAAAGATGGCCCTTTTCAATCCAGGAAATGTGAGAGTGAAATTTCCCCCACTAAGCTGCTCTTATATGTAAATTATGATTCTGTAAAGTCCAAGTTTACCCAGTTTCTGACTAGCTCTGTATCAAAGAAGCCTCTAGCTCTCTTCCTGCCCATGATAGCGGTTCCATCCATAACTGCCATTATCAGTACTGTTCTTGTGGGAAAAGACATAACATGAGATGTCCTAGTCAACTCCAATGAACTGGGTAGGTGCTCACTTACAAAAGTAAGTGGAATGGAGTAAAAGGACAATCTATTTTGGTTTTTATGGTGCCTCTGAGTTTTTCTTCAAGGTTTCAATAATGCTACAATCTAGACAATTTTTTCTCCCCCTACCTCTACCTACTTTCTATAAACACACACACACACACACACACACACACACACACACACACACACACACACACACACACACCACCACCACCACCATTCCCACCACCACAAACAGCAAATTAATCTAATAGTGTTGGTTAGTTAAATTTCTGTTATAGAATATCTGAAATAATCAAATTAATAAACAAAAGGGATTTGTTCTGGTCACAGTTTTGAGATTATATAGTCCATGGCAGCTTGGTCCCATGAGTCAGTGTCAGGGGAAGGAGTGTCTGCCAGAGACAGCTGCCCATTCAACATGATAGGAAGCAAAGAGAGAGGATGTTGAAAGTCTAGGACCCTGCTATGACTCTCAAGTGCATGGCCTCCAATACCCTCACTTCCTCCTATTGTAATCTGTCTCCTGAAGGTTCTACACTTTCTAGTAGAGTCAGAGGCTGGTGACCAAGCCTTCAACATCTGGGCCATGAGGAAGATGCTCAAGATTCAAACTGCAGCACTGACTGAACTCCTGTCAATATTCAAATCCATTAATTAGTACCTTCAAGTATCCTTAGACCAGAACATGTCTCTGAGCTTTTTTAGGCACCCTGGAGGAGTTTCTGAAGCATCACATTCTCTGCTGGTCCCCTAGGTTCGCCCAACTACATCCTTGCACAGTCACTGTATCAGGTCAAGCCACAGACCCACAAGCGCTACATGTGCTCAGAGCAAGGCTAGATCTATGCCTTTGATTTTTCAATAAGATGTACACCATTTTATGGAAAACAAAAGACCTTCCTTTTGTATCAGTAGTCAAATAAGGAATTGTTTTCTCAAGGGTGTGAACCCCTGATCCATTTAAGCAAGAGATAAGCAAACAGATGATGAAAGACTGTTGACATCACCTCTCCAGACCTGGGGGAATGTCCCCAGAGTGAGAAGAGAAGGAAATCTGTGCCTGATGACTGTGGGAATGGAGGTGGGGGAGGAGTGGGAAAAAGAGAGCTGCTCCCTCCTACTTGGAGCCTACGCCCGCCCGGCACCGATTTTGACTTTGCCCGATGCTGTGGGTTCACTTCTGTGCCCAATTCATCCCGGCTTCCATCAGCTGCGGATCAATTTCTAAATTGTTCTGGGAAAGCCACATAATGAAAACTTGTCAGAGAGGAAAAATGACTAGCGTCAGTGCTAGCCCTGACTCGTGACTGCTGACTGGCGGGGGTTTAATGTTCCTAGCATCTCCCTTAGTGGAATATTACATACACCACCTTTCTAATGCACACGGTGGTGCGAATTAGCCTTCCGAAACTGCAGGAGAGCCTGTAATTTAGACACTCCAGGCCATAACCACAGCACAGGAAAGGATTAGGGTCAAAAATAGAATGGTCCTAAAATACCATCAGAGGCATTTTTACCTAGTATCAAGGTTTTGCCAGAAGAAAAAACAGCCAGCATACCCTCAATGTCTCCTTAGAGGACATTAAACTCAGAAGTATGGTTTAGATTTGTCAATAAGATACACAAAACCCAATACTCTGTGACTATAATTAAATCACCTTAAACCCCCAATCTAAAAGACAGTAACATCCTTGTGACATTGTTTTGTCCTGTGGAAAGCACAAGGCTTTCCACTATCTTTAGTAACTAAAGATAGTGGGTGAACTGTTGAAAGGTGGAATTGTATTGTATGCAAATGAGCTCCTGCTAATTCTATGTGAATGGGTATCTGGAATGTACCAGAGGGGTTTCTGTGGATCTATGGGAAGGAGAAAGGAGATGTTCCTGAAATTTCTCTTCATATTATTAAGACACACCATGCAAAGCAAAGTGATTGTTCACATGTTCTACTCTGATGGCAGAATCCAAAGGCAGAGCCAGAAGATCCAAGCCCAGAAAAAGACATTTGCTTGAAAATTCACTGTAGATCTCTCGGGTGAAAACCCACAGGAGGCCGGGCGGTGGTGGCGCACGCCTTTAATCCCAGCACTCGGGAGGCAGAGCCAGGAGGATCTCTGTGAGTTCGAGGCCAGCCTGGGCTACCAAGTGAGCTCCAGGAAAGGCGCAAAGCTACACAGAGAAACCCTGTCTCGAAAAACCAAAAAAAAAAAAAAAAAAAAAAAAGAAAAGAAAACCCACAGGAGAAGAAGGATCACAAGGGATCCAAAGGTTATTAAGCTGTTGGAATAACATCTAAGTTCTTCCCAGTAAGAAGAGATATGGCAGACTCTTATTCCAGATTTCCTTTGTCCTCTTGCAGAACACGTGATCACATGGCAGTCACCTTGACTATGGCTTCTGCGCTCTCTACCTTGATTTCTAGTTCACCCTTGCTCTTCTAAAGCCTTCAACACTGAACTGACACCAGAGCTTCCTACTGCCCTCCACCACCCAGTCCCTTGACCTTGGCCTCACGGCACCCCAGCCTAACCTAGCTTCACCCCGGCCTTCTTTCTGTGATACCTTGCACTCTCCCTCCTCAGTGATTCCACCTAGTTGTCTGGGTACTTGAGGTTTTCCTGAGAGAATTAAGTCTTCCACTTCACTGACCCCAGCCACACCCCCAAGCACTGGTCCTTGGCTGCTTTCCGGAAGTTCATTCAAACTTCGGGCAATTGCAACTTTATCAGTAAGGCGAATTTGAAGGCCACAGACAGAGCCACCCTACCACCCACCTCTCTCTCTCCTTTTGATTTTCCCAAAGCACCTCACACTACTCTGTACTGTTCTCCCACTGCGATAATAGATATGTGAAAATGTGGCCATTCAAAAGTACCTTTTTCTCTGCTCCAATGTCACATTCTAGAAGGACAAGCTCATTTGCATTTCCTGTTATATTCTTATCACCTAAAATAGAAAAGAATCAATAAATCTTGAGAGTAGAAATATCCATGAGTGTGAAAGAAAAGAACTCTGAAACAAATCCGCACAAACAGAAATGCTCACAAGAATGACCCTTGACACTAGTACTTTCTTTTTTTGGCTTTTCAAGACAGGGTTTCTCTGTGTAGCTTTGTGCCTTTCCTGGAACTCGCTTTGTAGCCCAGGCTGGCCTCGAACTCACAGAGATCCACCTGCCTCTGCCTCCCGAGTGCTGGGACTAAAGGAGTGTGCCACCACCGCCTGGCTACACTAGTACTTTCAAATTCACCAGATCATAGAAACCACTTTGGTTACCTTAAAAAAAATTTAAATCAATAAAACACAATTCTTCAGATTTATCTCAGACATAGTAAATTAGGGACTCCAGAGTAAGACCTCCATAGTTGGTCATCTCCAGCTGCCACTCTGAAATATGACAGACAGGGTGACTCAAATGACAAATTTGCTGATTTGCTTTGTGGTTTTAAAAAATATGTTTATTTATATTCAGAGATGTGGACCCAGGGCCTTATGCTTGTCTACTGGAGTGAATTCCTAGGCCTCTGAAATTTATCCTCTTATGGTTCGGCAGTGTAGAAGCCCCAAGTCAGGATCCTGTAGATGCCTAGCCTCGGTTTCTGGAACGGACTTTTAACTTGGTCCACATGTAAGCACCTTCTAACTGTTTCCTCGGGCGACCCCCCTGTTTGCAGCACTGGACAGAATATGATGGCTCCTCCTCCACCCGTAAGGACCCTCTTCGTGTAGGATTAGGGTCCCACCATTATGTTCTTATTTAACCTTAGGTTCCTCCTTGGAGTTCCTGTATTGAAATACAGTCAGATTACAAGGAGACACCTTCCGCATCTAACATGTAGGAAGACATGATTCAGTTTATAATACCCCTGAAACAGAATTTATAACATGATCCAGTTTCCAGTGAGTTCCTGGTGAGGGAAGGGTGGGAAGCCGTACTTAAAAACAGATCTAACTCCTTCAGGCTACATTGGAAAAGGGTCCTGTTGTTCTCTGTGGTTGAGTCAGTCTGAGAATTTGGGATAAAATCTTTTTGGAAAAAAAAAAGATACTGACAATAAGGTAAGATTATAAAAGAAGATCTATAAATATAGGAAGGAGAATTGCCAAATTCTAGCTGAATATTTAAAAATAAAAGATCGTAAGCACTTCTATTGAAAACCAAAAGGATTCTCTAGTCTCACTGAAAGTTAACTGATTCAGTTTTTTATTGAGCTATTAAAGCAGGGGCTGCTAGTGTAAAGATGAGGGAAAGAAATTGTTCTAGAATTTTCTTCCATGTCTTCAGCTGTTACCCTTGGAATCTTCCATTGCTGACCTCGGTTGCAAGACTCACAGATGGCAATAAAATCCAGGTGTTCAGGAGGCCGGTCACGTTCCCGCCAGCTGACAGCTTTGTTCATGGATCCACTGAGAACCAACCCCTGCCTAGCTTCTAAGCTACAGGGGGAGGACTGCCAGGTGCTCTGCCATGATGGTGCCCTCCCATGATGGTGCCCCCATGATGGTGCCCCCATGATGGTGCCCCCATAATGCTGCCCCCCATGATGGTGCCCCCTCATGATAGTGCCCTCCCATGATGGTGCCCCCCATAATGCTGCCCCCATGATGGTGCCCTGCCATGATGGTGCCCCCCATGATGGTGCCCCCCATGATGGTGCCCTGCCATGATGGTGCCCTGCCATGATGGTGCCTCCCATGATGGTGCCCCCCATGATGGTGCCCCCCATGATGCTTCCTACTCAGGGTTAGGAAAGAGGTGGGAAGCAGGGATTGGAAGGACAGAACTGCTTTACACTAGTCGATATGGTATTCTTCCTGTGACTTCTGATGTCCCTCCATGAGATAAGAAATCAAATCCCGTCTTGTGCGGACTTCAGTGAATCCTGTAACAGGAACCCTGTAACAGGTCCACCCTATAGTTGTTGGCTGGAGAGATGGACTATGGAGCTCTTTTGAAACCCTCTCAGCTCCCTCCCCTGTGAATGTACTCTGAACCCCTGGCCATCTTCGTGACACTTTAATGGGGAAATGCAAAGCAGGCCCAATAGTGGGAGTTCATGATGCTTCAATATCATCTCTTCTTCCCTTTTTCTTTCCTCTCCCCTCCCTTTCCCTTCCCTCCTGTCATCATTCCTCTCCCCCCCCTTCCCTTCTTCCTTCTTGTCTTCTTGCTTCCCTTAGGACTTAGTTAGGGTTTCTATTGCTGTGAAGAGACACCATGACCATGGCAATTCTGACAAAGGAAAGCATTTAATTGGAGTGACCCACTTACATTTCCTTTTCTTTTCCTTCATATAAATCAGCATGTCTACTATCCATATTTGTTTCCAGTAAAAGATGGGAAAGTGGTCTCTCACACTGTAGTTCTTCCTCATCATCTGGAACATTCATTCTGGGAGCTTCTTCTGTCATCCCATCTGGGAAGATTTTCAGAACTCCTCTTTAAGCTAATCCCTCCTTAGGCTGGCATGGGATTCCCTTTCTTCCTATATTTTTGGTTACCAGGGTTTGGAGGGAGGAAGGTATGACAAAGACAGCTGACTGAGCCTTCCCAGGCCCAGAACGGGTCCATGGCGGTACCAGAAGCATTATTCTTACATTTAGTCTTTAGCTGAAGTTATGGGAACACTAAGAAAGGCCATTTCAAATTCACTTTCAAATACTTCAATGACATTTTCAGTTTGAATGCAGTGTCATGAGTTTCTGAAAAAGGCAATTCAAGATATAATGTCTTTGGTCATTAAAGTGTTTCTGGAAGCTTCTCATGGACTATTTAATGCCAGAGTTGTTTGTTTTCTTCTGTTTTTGTCTGTACTGGTGTTGAACAGCAAACAAACACATTTAATATATTCAAATTGATCAACAAATCACTCCCTTCCTTATGAAAGTTAAATACCACAGAGATATGTTATGACCACATGTTGACTAGTCCTTAGGAACTTAACAAAAACTAGACAACCTAGCTGAGGAAATACCTCCATCAGACTGGCCTATGGCCATGTATTTAGGGCATTTTCTTTATTTTCAATTGATGTAGGAATACCAAATCATCCCTAGCCAGGGCCTGGCTTGTACAAGGAAGGCAGGTGAGCAAGCCAGAGGGAGCAAGCCAGGAAGCAGCATTCCTCCATGGTCTCTACTTCAGTTTCTGCTTCTCGAGGTTGGTTTCCATATTGAGCTCTTGCCTTGGCTTCCCTAGATAATGGGAATCTGTAATCCAGATAAACTCTTTTCCCAATAGTGCTTTGGGCCACTATTTCGTCACAGCAAGAGAGAAGCAAATTGGGACAACCTCTGAATGTAATATTCTAATATTTTGCTACCCCCATCCCAAGAAGTTATTTTACCCCCTACAGGACAATATCGTCCCACTGAGAATGAACACACAGGATAAAAGAAAGGGTATTGACACTACAGTTTCCAGATTATTCTGAAGTATAATATTGCTTTATAACGCTCAATTACCATAAAATGTATCTGATATAATTGCTGAAATGATTGGTATAAATACTTTTCATCTGTTCTGCAGTACCTCCAAGGGTTGTACACTAGGGTTTTTGGGCTAAGGGAAAAACAGTTAGCAAACTTACTTTCTAAAATGGGAATTGCCTCCATCACCTGCGCAAGCTCATTAATACAGTTAATACATTTCCTCTTTGGCTTCCATTTTTAGCTCTTTAAAAAATTCCCAATAATTGCAAGTCCTTGCCCACCATAGATGGCCTCTTTATAGACATAAGACTTCATTCAGTCTTAGCCTCTGAGGACAGGGGCGGGCTCTCTTTGGCTTCAGACAGGTGAGTGTTAGCGTTTCCAAAGTCTGCCTCTCCACTGGAATCTGTTATGTCAGAGAGGGCCCAGCGTGAGATTTCTCTGCTCCACCTTCACTGTCAAGGCGGACTTCAAATTTCAATTAAAAGTAATAGTCTATAAACCTCCACATAAAAACGTACAATTTTCATTCCCGATATATAGTCTTATTCTTTCTCATTAGAGAGCCGTATTGAACAATGGGGCTTTGCTTGTGTGCCTTAATGAGAGTGCAAAGGCTGGGGAAAAAAAGGCTATAAAATGGGAATGAAAACAAAAGGCTTGAGAAATTTATATAAAGATTTGGGGCTTTGTGTAATGCCTCTGGAATAGTGTTACACACAGTGCCTTTTAAATCTCTTCTATGACTACAGGGAGGAAAATTGGGAAATAATAGACCAGTCCTTTATTTGAATATTCTCTTTATGTCCCCTCCCCCAAACCTAATCAGCTGAGAATTCAATTGTAACAATAATTACAAAAGTGGAAATTAGAATTTGGACTTGTATAGAAAGTAGTTATATTTTCTATAAAAAGAACTTTACCTGAATAAAATACAAAAAAAAAACTGAATAAAAGATAATAATAGAAAATTAAGAGGAAAAAAGCTGAGAAATAATCTTAACCTTTTTTTGTATTATATTCAGCTACAAGTAATGGAAAAGTCCGATATCTTAATACAAAGAGAAGCCCAGGGATGAATCAGTGGTGAACTATCTGGTAATGGTGTCAGGGATCCGTGTTTGTTTCATTTCTGCTTTGCTGTGTCTCCACAGAAACTATTTTCCTCATGGTCACATGATAGCTGCAGACACTCTTAGCATCTGATCCACGTCTGACAAGGACAAAGTAAGGCTCTTCCTTACATTTACTTTCACTAGTTAGAGAAACAGTATCTAGAAGTTCTCCAGCAAATTTCCTATAGTTGGTACTGATTGGTGTGGTATTATTTGTAGGCTCTGGATGAGGCAGACTTTCTAATTTTAAAAAAGGGGGGGGAGCGGGGAGAGTGGAAGATAGAAACAAAGTTAGTAGAAAACTCTGTTTGCTAGGCAAAGAGGCTATGAGGAGGCAGTAATTGCTTTGGTAGTCACCAACATCCAGCTTATATTTCAAGTTTAACTTGACAGAAGTGCTTTTAATTTCTCTTTCGAAAGAGCTTGAACCACCCAATTTAGAACTTCTGCAGCTATTCATCACTTTGTCTCAGGTGCGCCTGTATTTGGTACTTACATGCCGATGAAGTTGTATCCTTTCATTGGAGTGAATGTTGAAGAAGGACTCCATCGTGGTCCTCCCAACAAATCCTGCTATTTTGTATTAGACCTCAAGCCAACCTCCTTGACTCTAGTGGTATTTAATGTCTTCCTCCATTGTTTTCCCAATCTTATCGAAGTCTCCCGTCTCTTGATTTTCTAGCACCTCTCCTGAAGCATAGATCAGAGCTCACTAGTCTCGCATGTGGCATTTGCTGAAGGAAAGCCTCTCAGCCTCAACACATCCAAAAGTTATGGCCATATATTGCTGACCAGTTCATTGTCACGCTGATAGGCTAAGACCCCACATTCCTCAGAGTGTTGATATGAAAACTAAATACCACCCACTTGTTCAGGACCCATAATCACCAAGAGAGATCATGAGAGACAGAGTTTGAATTCAAACTCAAATGTTCTACCTCCAGCTCGACCAACCTGATCCCTCATGTTTCCATCCCCCAATCCTTCCCTTCCACCCACTCACCCCTACACTCACTGGAAATCTCCTTATCTATTTCCCCTTCCCAGAGGAATACATTATGGTCTTCCTTGTTACCTAGCTTCTCTGGGGCTGTGTACTGCAGCCTGGTTATCCTTTGCTTTACATCTAGTATCCACTTATTAGTGAGTACATACCATATTTGTCCTTCTGGATCTGAGTTACTTCACTCAGGATGATTTTTTTCTATTTCCATCCATTTTCCTGCAACTTTCATGATGTTATTTTTTTTTTTTACCGCTAAGTAATACTTTATTGTGTCAATATACCACATTTTCTTTATCCATTCTTCTTCCAGTTGAGGGACATCTAGGTTGTTTCCAGGTTCTGGCTATTATGAATAATGCTGCTATGAGCATACTTGAGGAAGTGCCCTTGTGGTATGACTAAGGATCCTTTGGATATTTCCAAGATTGGTATAGCTGAGTCTTGAGGTAGATTGATTCCCAATTTTCTGAGAAACTGCCATACTGATTTCCAAAGTGACTGTGCAAGTTTACACTCCCACCATCAGTGGAGGAGTGTTCTTCTTACTTCATATCCTCTCCAACATAGGCTGTCATTAGTGTTTTTAATCCTAGCCATTCTGACAGGTATAAGAGTAATTTTGATTTGCATTTCCCCAATGGCTAAGGATGTTGAACAATTCTTTAAGTGTATCTTAGCCATTTGAGATTCTTCTGTTGAGAACTTTCTGTTTAAATCTGTACCCCACTTTTTAATTGGGGGAGAGTAATGGAAGAGATAGCTTGATAGAGGGGGCCATTTTGGGGTTAGGAAGAAACCTGGTGCCAGGGAAAGTCTAAGGAATCCACAAGGATGGCCCAAGCTAAGACTCCTAGCATTCATGGAGAGGGTACTTGAACTAGCCTTCTCCTGTAATCAGATTAATGACTACCCTAATTGTCATCAAAGATCCTTCATCTAGTAACTGATGGAATCATAGGCAGAGATCCACAGCCAAGTTCTGGGAGTCCAATTGAAGGGAGGGAAGAGGGATTGTATAAGCAAAGGGGGTCAAGATCATGATGAGGAAACCCACAGAGACAGCTGGCCTGAGCTAATGGGAGCTCATGAACTCTGGACCCACAGCTAGGGAGCCTGCCTGGGACCTACCTAGCCCCTCTGCATGTGGGTGACAGTTGTGTAGCTTGGTTTGTTTGTGGGGTCCCTAGCAGTGGTATCAGGACCTGTCCCTGGTGCATGAGCTGGCTTTTGAGAACTTAATCCCCATGCTGGGATGCCTCACCCAGCCTTGAAGCAGGGGGAGGACTTCCTGCCTCAACTTGATATGCCATGTTTTCTTTACTCCCATAGAGACATGCCCCTTTCTGAACAGAGGAGGAAAGGATGGGGGTTAGATGGGACGTAGAAGGGAGGGAATGAGAAGAGAGGAGGGAGGGGAAACTGTTGTTGATATGTAAAATAAATGAAAAAAATTAATAAAAAAAACTCAAATGTTCTATCTTTCAATTCAAGGATATTCCTAATTCTTCATATCTATTCTTGCATATTGATGCTGATTGAAACTGAATTCATATTTAACTACTTCTCTTGTTGATTTTCATATAAGTGAATATAAATTTACCCTAACTGGTATCCTAAAATTTTGACAGAGAGAATATTGACTCTCCATATTTAATTTTTTAAAGAACTTGCCTCCAGTGCTCTGTTCCAACCTACAGTACCAACTCCTCAGCTCCATTCTTTTCATTTCAGTAGTTCTTGGAACCACAACACCATTACTGAATAGGATTCAATGACCGACAGTGGATGCTCAGGTTGCGATGTCCATGCTGTTGAACCACAGGCAATACAGTTTCATTTCACTCGAATTTAAACCAAACCAGTGGACCCCACCTCACACAACTCTGAGCAGTTTCCTTATCCTTTAGTTCAGCATTGTGTTTCGTGGAGAACATGTTACATAAATCACCACACAGACATTTTCACAGTGACTCAGTTTTCTCAAGTATGTGTGTGGTAGGGCAATAAACAACCAAAGCTTAGTCTGCAAGCTAGAACATGCTTATCAATAGCTCCCTGCTCATAATGGAGGCTTCTGTAACTTTGGCCTCTCTTGGTTCTGAGATGATGCCAAAACTAATAATTACGTTCTTGTTATCTGAATCTGGATTTTTTGTATTAACTTTCTCATTTACATCATAGTTCATCAATGGAAAAAAAAAGTAAGATGGGACTCACCGGTTTGACTCTGAGATGGGGTAATGTAAATAAGGGAACTGCCAGCAAGAACATATATTGTCTTCACTTTACAAACTTTGATGTGCAACATCTGGATGAATTTGGACCCAATACATGACCCTGCAGGAGAAGCTGATGTCTGTACCAAAGAACAGGAAGTGTAAGACAAACAGGGTAGAGTCCATGTCCAATAAGTTATATGCAAGTGAAAATAGCAGCGTACACAACATCAGGAAATAGTAAAGAAAAGAGCAACTTCAGGCTGAGCTCCTCTTGGCAATGCCCACAGCATGGAATTATTCCTCAGTGTCTCTCAAAGTTTTGCATCAAGGCTGAGATGAAGGATGTGACTCAGGATAAAGGCTCTGGAGTGGCCTTGGAGATACAGTGAGGAGTAAGCAGGTACCAATAAGGTGCTCTTAATTGCTGAGTCATCTCTCCAGCCCCAAAACTTTACTCTTAGATGATGCTAACACAAATATGCCCCCATCTTCTTCTGATTACGTAGCTCTGTTGTGCTGATGTATTCAGGGCATGAAGACAGGACTCTGATACTCTTGCAGAGTCCTCATGCATTGACCTGACTTCAGTCTAACTTCAGTTGTTTAGGAGAATTTGGCTGATAATGAAAACAAAACTCTCTCCTGAGATAGAAATTGCTTTCCAACAGTCTCTAAGCTGAGTCTGAATTTTTGTCACTGCCTCTTTGGAAACTCATATCTCTGACCTATTTTAAGTGCACCATTGCCCCAGGGGAACCACTCTTTCTTATTATGACACAAGATCCAATTATACAATGAGTCAGTATCACCCAAGAGATAACATACATGTTTCTCCCCTGAAGATTTCCTTAGACAGAATGACTTGGTTTCTCTTTAGAAGAGACCAATGGGATTTTCCTCTGAAAGCAATCATTTATACCACGATTAATTCTAGTTCAAACACTCCCTGGATGTGTCATTTGTCTCCTTAGTACAAAGCAGATATTGATTAAGAATATTTTAGCGTCTTCAGGTTTAATGATGAACTACAAGTAATAATGATAAACTACCAAAATAGCTTCTGTTTCATCTTTCATGATCTCTATAATCCTTGACAATAGAGGATCAATTAACTTCAGAATAGGTTTAGCAGAAAAGATCTATGTTAACCACGCAGTGTGAAGTTTTGTTTTCTGCTTCCAAGAAAAATAAATCTGTCTAGTCATTCATACACACAAATATTTCACCTTCCAGACCAAACAAATAACTGTGCACCCAAGTGCCTTCATTTAATTTCTGATCCCTGACTGTATTTTCATGTATCTAGTGTTTCTTACTAATATCTACCTTGGATCATTTTGAGTAGCTCAAAATGGTCTGAGTGAAAGACGGTGTTTATTTGAAAAATTCTGGATGCCTCCTGCTGCCTGTGTAAGTGATGTAACTGAAAAGGGGGAGGGATAAAAGCAGCAGAGGAAAGCATAGGTATCATTCACATGATGCAAGACCTTGGGAGTAGTGATAAGTTACACCCACCTTTCACTTGCTTCCTTCTTTAATTCGGTTTGCTCTAAATTGGTGGGTGAGCTACTGAAAATTTTGGTTCCCCTGTAGTCCAGGACCTCAGGTAATAAGAAGTAGACTTCTACGATTTTCCTGAGCAGCCATTTTGCTGTACATCTCTGGCTTCAGGATTATTCTCTAGGTCACCGTATAATTTATTTTGAAATATGACCAACATCAGCCTTCTGGACTTCCTCACTCAGGTATGTCCATTGACCATGTCTTTGTAAGGGCAAGCTTCAAACAGTTTGTACTTTTGTTTCTTGATGTGATAAGGGAAGGCTATAGTAGATATTAGAAAATACAGCCAATAAAGAGATGCAGGTATAGACCAATTTTGAGAAGGAGGAACTAACCCACCAGGATGGCTAATCACTCTTGACAACATCTAGAATCCCCTAGGATACAACATCTGGGTATTTCTCCTAGGGTACCAACATCTGGGCATTTTCCTAGGATACCAACATCTGGGTATTTCTCCGAGAAAGAGTCCACATTGGATTAATTAAGTTGTGAGGGTCTGCTTTAAATGTGGACAGTTCTGTGGCATGGCCTGGGGTTCAGAACTGAATAAGAAGAAGCAGTGAGATGAACTCAAACATTCATCCTTCTCTACTACCTGACCAGCTGGGCCACACTCCTGCCACCGTGTGGTCTCCTCACCATGATGGACTGTACCTGAACACTGCACCAAAATAAACCCTCCCTTCCTTAAGTAGCTTCTTCTCAGGTATTTGGTCATAGCGAAGAGGAAAGCAAGTAATACACCTACCGAATTCACCATCCCAATGTGCAAGATGCTCTTCCACACATGAAGAAGTCCTCTAACAATTGAATGGTTGTGCTAAACATAAGGGGTTAGAAATAGTTCTTGAGTTTGAAAATCAACCATTGTAGCATATACATCAAGAGAAGTGTCTGGCATATGGTAAACAAATGTCTGAATCATAATAAAAAACAAAGTGTTAGTTGTTGTCCATGACGAGAGAAGGTGGTTAACCCTAAGCTTATCAAGGTCAACTTCACAGAGGGGGAAAAAGATAGTATCAAAAATTAGCTAGATATGCAGTTATCCTGTTATTAATTATGCAATCGTGACGATCCAACTCAAGAATTATCTCTCAGCTCCTCTGCTGCTTGAGTGGTTTGCAGTTGCTAATAGGATGGGCTGAGTTGAGCATTTTTCTGCATAAAGCCTGAGTTGGGATTTGCTGTTGGGTGATTAGGTGGGTTCCTCCCTTCTCAGCTGTGCTGAAAGGATTCACCATGTTCCCGGAGTCAGCAAGTAGAAAATTATTTTTCCTTCTGCTATGAAGCTGAGTAAGAACGGACCCAGGATGAGGTCTAAGCAGAACCTGATCCTTTTAGTCTTGGAAATCAGTCAGCTGGCTTCTCTAATATGAATTCTCATGATCATACACTGGCATAGCTGTACTGAACTTTTATTCAAACTTTGATAATGGGGATCTGGAAAAGGTGCACACTTTATGTCACATTGGAAAGGTGCTACTTGGAAAGGACCTACTATCTGGCTTATTATTAATTGTTATGTGTAAATAGTTATATATATATATATATATATATATATATATATATATATATATATAGCGTGTGTATGTGTGTGTGTGTGTGTGTGTGTGTGTGTGTGTGTGTGTGTGTGTGTTTGTGTGATATGTAGTGCCTATGTGTTTGTGTTTATGTGGGTAGTTGGGTACCACAGCACACATGTGGAGGTCAAAGGACAAAATCCAAGGTCAGTCCTTGCCTTCTACACTGGTTGGGTCTCTTGTGTTCACTGCTACATAAATCAGACTAGCTGCTCCCTGAGCTTCCAGACTCTGCCTCCCACCTCTCTCTATGAATGAGCTGGAATTACAATGCTTGCACTGTGCATATGGATTTTACATGGATCTGGGGATCCAAACTCAACGTTGGTTGACAGGCTTATTCAGTGAGCACTTTACCCACAGAGACATCTCTCCAATCTTATTTATGTACATTTTAGCAGCACATATGAATTAGTTCATTAGACTGGCATGCCTACCTTGCCTTTAAAATAGATTGTCGAGTCTTTATATAGACTGTGGATTTAGACTCTCACATTAATAATGAGGAGAATGATTGTTGTCCTCATGCTAAAGGGCATGATGTGAGATTCATGCTTCTGATGAGCATGAGATTCCGAAAGCCGGCTGAAGCCACATGCCTCCAAGACGGTGCTGGCATGTAACCACCCTGGCCAGCAGCGTTGTTATTTTCCCCGTTAGCACTAGCAGTCAGTGGGTCAAGAACTCAATGACTGTATATTGAATGAATTAAATGGATAATGATGTTTTCTTAAACAGAAGCACATTAAAAAACATGCCCCTTAAATCCTACAATTAGAGCCAATAAAACAAACTAGGAAATTTGTGCCGGGTTAAAGTTTCATTGACGTCTCCAGTTAGCGAAAATCCCTGTCTGTGCCTCCAATAGGTTAGAATTCAAACTGTTTCATTCCCCTCTGGAGCCATCTTTTCCTGGGGGCATCTCAGTACTTCAGGGCTTTTTACAACATGCTTTTCTTTAAAATGCTAATAAGTACACAAGCACAGAACTTGGAAGCAAGCATGCATGGCTCATCTTTAAAACAAAACAAAACAAACCCCACACGCTTTCAGAGGACTTTGGAACAAACACATTGCCACCCCCTTGAAAGTTGTCTGAATAAATTAATTTTTATCATTAATTTAAAATTTATAAAAGCAATAATTGGAATACTTGGAAACTAGCTAAGACGAACCTTGTGCTATTTATTCTTTTCTAAGCTTGTCTTTGACGTTCAGAAGCTTAAGATACAATATTTTCAGGTTGGGAAGATGACTCAGAATTCTGTTAAGAGTACTTGCTGAGCAATCAGGAGGACCAGAGTTCAGATCCCAGCACTTACATAACAAGCTACACAGCTCTCTCTATGAGGGATCTGATACCCTCTTCTGGCCTCTGTGTGCACAGGAAGACACATATGCACACATACATACACACACATACAGAGAGAGACAGAGAGAGAGAGAGAGAGAGAGAGAGAGAGAGAGAGAGAGAGAGAGAGAGAGAGAGAGAGAAACCAAAAAAATCAATATGTATGGTGGTGAAGGATGTGACCAATGTGGCAATCCAGTTTTTGAAGAAATGCACTGACCTTAAGAACAGTATTTTAGAAAAGACACATAGATAGGGGCTTCTTAGAATTATTTGGCAGCTGTCTATAAACATTTAAGCCAGTTCCAGGGGGAAAGGTGGCTCACAACATCAAAACAGCTGCACCATTAAAAAGAAGTGGTTCTGAGCATCACATTCTTACAACAATACCATTGGCCTTTTGCCTCTGTTATAACACACATTAAATATTCATGCTGATGTTTGTTTTCTAAATGTAAAACGGAATTAGGATAACAAATAAAGACTAGCATCTGGTGGTAATATTGAGTATATATTATATTTTTGTTTTGTGGGTTTTTATAAGTTTGAATCAAGGTAGCTTCCTGAATAATGCATAAACATCTTAAAAATGAATTTTCACAGTTGAGGTTAGGGTGGGTAGTCAGATTCTCTTTCTGGACTGAAGCTGGTGATATCCTTCTTCCTCAGGACAACACTACAGTGAAGTGAAGACAGCCATTGCAGCCCGAACCAGTTCTGAATCCAAATATTTCTGCAATGCCAATTCCCCATCAGTTCATTTTTCTAGGAGGAAAGCACAATGCTATTTGCTATGAAGGTTAGATTACTTGAAACATCTTCCTGAGAGTAACGTAAGAATAATACGAGGGTCTAGGAAATAGGTCACATTTACAAAAGGTAAAACTATAGACTGGTGGGAAATGTTGAAGAGAGAATATCTGTGATGGTTGTGCCTTTGGGGAGGGATCATTTTTATCTCCCTGTTCATCCCAATCCAAATGGTCCATGTATTTAAACTTTCCTTGGGGGGTAAACAGATATTGAAGCTTTCGTCTCTTTGCTGAGGACTTTCAAAGTAGTAGCTATATTCAAAAAGCTGCTGTATCCTGGGTCCTGTAACTCCGATCTGAATTCAGAGCAACACTGTGAGATTGTCCATGCTTGGTTTAAACCAACTTTTAATTTGACAAATCTATTGACGATGAACTGATGGTACAAAATCCCTCTGTGTTAATGTCTGACAAGCAACATAACCACAAATTAGACTAACCAGCTACATAATTGGTAGAGTCCAGTGTCCAACAAAACCGTGCCTTACCCCATTCAAAATGATTAGGAATTTCAAGATAGTAGCCACGGAATATTAAATGTAGCCTCACTAAGAGTTGAAGATTTGAGCAATTGCATGGTCACATATTCACAAAACTGCTCCCAATAACGCTAACACATCCACCATTGACTGTGTGTAAGTATTGAGATGGGGGATTTAATTACACACCACATTCTCTGCAATGCTGGCTCAGTTACTCTTCCGAGTGCTGGAGAGTGAGGTCACACATCTGTTCTTCTCACTGCTGGCCGCCGCTGTTATTCAGCTCTCTGTCCTTCTGCTGTAGCAAGGCAGGGGCCCTCCCCATCGAGTTATAATCCAGCTGAGCTGCTAACATCTTTTTTGAAAAGCTCCTTGTCTGTTTAATTGGATTCCATAGATGATCCCTTTCAGCAGCCACACTTTGACAACATACCTAAGTGTGCATTACATTTTATACATAATGGGCTGGCTTTCAGCGATTTCTATTTCAGAGGATTGTCATTCTCAGGTTTATGTCTGAACTGTGAGGAAACTTAGAACAATAATCTTTTCACTGACTCGGCATAGTCTCTCATTCAATGCATCCTTATCGAGTACCTAGTGCTTGTGCATTAGATACTTCTACATTTGATATAATTTTCTAGAAAAATCAACACATCTCTTTGCTTTTGTTGAGCATGAATATTAGTTAGGACCCTTTTAATTGTGTTAGTGAAATCTAACTTAATCTATTCTAAAAATTACATAGACAGATATTATAGCTAGTTAAATAGATGATAGATAGATAGATAATAGATTTGACTAATGGGTGGATAATAGGTAGATAATAGAGTGATAGATGGTGGATGATAGATGACTAGATTGATGGTAGATGATTTATAGGCAGGTAGGTAGAAAGATAGATAAATGATAGATAGATAGATAGATAGATAGATAGATAGATAGATAGATAGATAGATAGATAGATGATAGATAGCTGATTGATAGTTTGGTAAGTAGATAGGCAAGCGGACAGACTGATAACCTTCACTTTTGATTAGATTCGGGAATACAAAGGATGCTATTGGAACACTGTTTCTCTGCCTCTTCCTCCTTCCCCTCGGTCTGTCTTTCTCCCCACCTTCTCTTTCTTTATTAGTACACTTCCCATGGATTGGCTCTATTATAAAAACAGGATTTTTTTCCCCATGTGATGGAAAAACTGCTCATAAATTCCTCCACGGCACACGTCAGAAAGGAAAAGCCTCTCCATTTTACCATCCGAAGTGTTCCCATCGGAAGCTACTGAATAGCCTTGTCTCTGGTAGGGAGGGTCTGAACTGGTGTTTCCAGGTTCATGGCCTCTGCCCCCAAAGAGTTGAGATTGGGGGCTCACACAGATTTCAGAGGAAGCAAGGTCATTTATTGGGAGCAAAGCAAAAGTGTAGGTTGCAGGAGAGAACACTGTGAAGACTAACAGCAGCCCCATGAGTGAGGATACTTGAAGGCCCAGTACTCAGGGCTTCTTCCTTCTAAAGGTTGCTGGTGAAGAAGTGGCTACGAAGTGAAGGAGCTTGAGTGATTCCTTGTTTTGATTGACATAGTCATATATTCATTTTTCCTACTGTGCATGCATGCCCTTTCCCATAATGCATCTGATTCTGATCTTATGCTTTTCCCAATTATATATAAGCATAAGACGGTAAATAGGGGATTCTCCATGAAAGGGTGCTAGAGGCCACATTTTTTGGTTTACTACCCATGCACACAAAACCAGTTCAGGCCAGAACAGCCCTTCTAGTCTACATACTTGGATACATCGGTGTCCATTTGAATAAAAGTGTCTAAATTTGATTGTTACTGGGGGAAGGGAAACTTCTACCATTGTTCAGAGATTGGGGTAGGAGTAGACCAATACAGGAGAGAGTTTGAATGGTTTCTGAGGTTCCTAGATGCATTGCGTCTAGAGGGGGGGTGCAGGTTAACAAAAGGAACTAGGTTGCCAAGTACGTTGCTATAAGAGGGGAACGAGCATAATCCAAACCCAAATGAGGATCCTAAGCTAAACTGTCTCCTCTGCTTGCCTGCTTCAGTCTTACTTGTAACACAAGCCGCTTCCTGAAGTCTGGGATACTGTTATAGGCCACCCATGAGACCAATAATTGGCATCCTTCAATACCCAAGGAAATTGGGGTGGGGGCATTTATAAAAGTGAAAAGAATACCTTTGGTTACCTAAAAAGGAAGAAAGGATTCTGGGCAGATGAAATAGTCTACATCATGACTACACTAAGACCCACAGCTTGCTGCAAAGGGAGCTGGAGATCTAAACCCTGGGGGAAGGCGTGTGCTGCTGAGACCGGTGTGGATGTGGTCCAGCCACTGCAGTTAAGAATAGTTCTTCATGTTAATTCTCAAGGAAACTGCTAGACTCACTTGTTGTGTGGTTTGCAGACATGTTGCGAAGCTCACGATTTGGAATCATTCAACTATTAATTCTGTCCAGTTTTGCTCCATTCATACAAAGATGTGGTTGACTGGTTGGCATGTGTTCATTATACATAATAACAGAACGACAGTTTCATATATGCATATACATGCTACAACATTTCCCTCTATGTATATAAAGTCTTTTACTCAGTCACTATTACCCTTTCTTGTCTCTCCCCTCCTCAAGTTCTCCTTCTCAACTAATCTGCTTCTACATTCATGTCCTTTTATGTGTATGAGGCGCATACATTTATTGGGGGTTGTTTATATGAGTAACCATGTGTGAGGGCAATATTGAATTTTTGAACTTGTTCAAAATGTTTAACCTCTAGGAGCCAGAGCTGCTAGTCAGTAAAGTGGGACATATGTGGGTGGTGAGGGCCACTCAGCTGTGGCAACCAGCATAGGCAATGGTGAGATGCCTGTCTCCCTATAAGGAGAGCCCGGAGACAAAAGGATCCTTTCCTTGAACTCTGTTTGTTCCTTGTAGTGAACTCTGAAGAAAGGTCATAGAACGCTAGGGAACTTGGTTGTAGAAAAACAGCTGGCACACAGACTTGCATGTGACAATAAGGATGAGTGAGGTCATCATTGTGTCATTTCTGCCTCCATGTATGTATGACCAAACACAGCAAACCCAGAAAAGCCCCTGTGCTCCGTGCACACACATACATGGTGCTGTCTCCTCCCCCCAGTGCCACCTCGTCTTCCACACCCACACTCCAAGCACTTGACAGCACACTCTGACCTATGTGACAACAAGTTGGGAAAACGTCCCTCTTGTATATATTCTTTACAGGTGGGGTGGTGGGACTCTTAAGCTTGTCTCCAAAACTCCTTAACCACATCAGAGGACACTTCTGGGGGCCATGGTTTTGATTGGGATGTATCCTCTCCAAACAGAGGAAGGGGGTGAGGGGCGCATTCCTGCTGCTCTGTGAGATGCTCGAGCAGGTTGATGGGATGACAGGTCCCACTTCGCGTCAGTTATCGCAGCCTCTGAAATCCCAATCAGTGAGTCACTGAGCCTCCAAAGATGAGCGAGGCAGCAATGTCAGCAGCAGAAAAGCTGGCCAGTTTTATACAGTTGCATCATGACTGTCTGGGTACCCAGCATGGCCTGAATGGTAGGGTCAATTTGGTGTGAGTCTCAGGCCAGGAGAGTTTGAATGAAGTGGATCAGTGCATCTGAAGGACCTGGGTGGCACTGAGATAGTGACAATGCCTGCTTGGAGGAACAGCACACAGTAGTAGTAGCAGGTTTTTACTGGGGTAACAAATAAATGCACAGCGTACAGGTATGTTGTGTGTGTGTGTGTGTGTGTGTGTGTGTGTGTGTGTGTGTGTGTGTGTGTGTGTGATGTTATTTTTAACTTCAGATGGAAGGGAAGGAAAAGAAGAAAAGCAAATTAAATGGTATGAATGGAAGCTTCAGGAACCACCTAAGGAAACCTAAAAATATCCCACTTCCTAAGTGACATTTGCCAGCTGCCTGCAGAATAGCATTTCGGAACCCGTGCTGTCCAGGGAATCTACCAGTGTCCCAGGAAGCGCGTTGGTTGTTCCCTACCTTTAATGTATCCTGTCAGCACACCAACATCCCCAAATATCTCTAATGGCTAAATGTTCCCTAAAGGCCAGTTGGCAGGTGTCTGAGGGACGATCCTCTTCTCAAAATGGCGTAGCCCTTCTGGGCTGCCATCCTTCCTGTGGGCTCTGGGACCCACACAGGTGTCCTTCTGGTTCTGAAGAAGCAAAGCTGTGATTCTATCACACTCCTTTTTTTTTTTTTCTCAAGTTGCTAGAACTTGAGGCAAAAAAATACTCAAGACAGCTTACCTTTATGAAATGTCATTACAATAATCTTGCTCATATTAAATAATGACAACAGGAATAGATTACCTGATACAGGTTTTTGATTTGATTTAATCTATTAAGAAATGCTCACAACTCTTCTCAATTGCTTCCGCATTCTTGTCAAAAAAAAATCTGCTTTTTACATTTTGTCCTATATTTTAGACTTGTCAAATCCAAAATGTTTCAATCCAACCCTCTGCCATGCAAGTTCAGACTTAGGTCTTTAGTAATGTTATGTTTTTCTCTTTCCGTAGACATTCATTCAAAGCTGCCTGGAGGTGATGTGAAGATGCTTGCCTATAGTACCCCTTATCTGTCTTTCATCACTGTCCCCCACTCTTTTAAGACCTCTTTCTCTTCCTTCTCTCAGGCTCACAGTGTTCTTTCTTTTTTCTGACTGTTAAGGGGCCTTCTCCATAGTGAGACCCCACTTTGCAGTCTATGCCCTGGCCAGTTCACCCCAGAGCCTCACGGACCTCTGTAGGGAGGGTGAATGGGAGCAGATACCTTTCGATGACAGTGCCAATCTACAGAACTCCAGGCAACTCAATCACCCTGGTCCTCACTTTTCCCATCTGTAAAACAGAAAGATATTTGCTTCAGAATGCTTGCTTATACCTGAAGCCCTCCTCACAGTTGGTTTCCATCCTGTTCAGCCTCACACCTCCTCACCAGCTCTTTTCTTTTTTAAAAAATAGTCTGAATCTGACCAGATGCCTCAGCACTTGCCACCAGGCCTGAAGATCTGAAGGCAACTCCAGGTCCCATATGGTAGTAAAAGAGGACTACCTCCTGATTATTGTCCTCTGGCTTCCACATGTGTGCTGTGCCACACAGACACACACACACACACACACACACACACACACACGTGCATGCGTGCATACACACACACACACACACACACACACACACACACACACACACACACACGAAAGGATGAAGTTTCAAAACTGGGGAAAAAAATCTGTTCCAAGGTCACATAATAATTATTCATGTGCCTGGAATATCCATAATAATCCGGTACACATATTTAATACATGATGATGATGCCAAGATAATTATATTTCCTATATATTTAGCATTTGCTGTTTCTTTCTGTAATAAAGCCTCAGATTCCTCTCTGCTACAGACTTTCTAGGATACAGGTTTCTGTAAACTGTAGCAGCTGAAGAGGCTAGACCTTCCTCCTCCTGTAGGCCTGTGTTAGTCAATCTCCCTCCCTCCCTCTATGCGTCTCTCTACCCTCCCCAGGCTCTAGTAACCACTACTTTATTCTATTCCTTTATGGAATCAACTGTTTCAGCTTCCATATCCAAGTGAGCTCATTTGGAGTTTATGTTCTCCCATTCCATCTATTTGCTGCAGAATTTCATTATTTTTAAAGTATAATGATGTCTCATTTTGTCTATATACTCCATTTGCTTTACTCCTCATCTGCTGACGGCTGATGGATATCCTGGATGATGGCTACAAAGTATAGGACAGTTCTTCTGTTGTCTCGCTCTCCCTTACCTCTCAAGTCTCAGCTTAAAGTTTACCTCCGAGAAATCATTCTCATCTGCCTAAGGCTGCTATCTCATATGTGAAGCATCTTTAGTTTAGTAACCACAATTTGAAATTATCTTGTGCTATTTTATTTATCCCACTGTTTCCAGCTTCTGAAATGTCATATCACTTGTCCCTGTGGGTTATAATCCCTATGAGGGCAGTGACGATCTGGCTCCTTCCTTGTTCCACTTCTGAGGACAGCCTAGTAACCAGAACCAAGGTTTTTGTTTGACCTTGAGTAGCGTGTATAGAGAGCTACCAAAGGAGAACTGATAGCCCATTTCCTCAGACTATTACACAGCCAGAGAGTCAGCCATAGCTTACTGTGTTTGATAGACACTTAAAGGCTATCAGGAAGTGAGAAAGTTTATAGTAAGAAGAAAATTTAAAAAATCATGATATAATTTAGATCTCTGATGTACCTTACAGATTTGTGTGCCAAAGGCTTGGTCTCTGGCCTGTAGCAGAATTGGAAAGAGATGGGACTTTAAGAGGTAGAGCCTGATTGAAGGAAGTTATGCCTTTGGGCATGTGTTCTTGAAGAAGATATTGAGAGCCCAGATCTAGCTCCACCGCTCTATCATGAGGGGAACAAACTCACTCTGGGCTGTGCTGTTCTCCCACAGGCCCAGAGTTCAAGTCTATGACCATCATGACAGGAAGCATGGGAGCAGGCAAGCAGGCGTGGTACTGGAGCAGTGGGTAAGCACCTACGTCTGACCCACAAGCATGAGGCAGAGAGAGAGAGAGAGAGAGAGAGAGAGAGAGAGAGAGAGAGAGAGAGAGAGAGAGAGAGACAAACAGAGACAGAGAGGGGCAGAGAGAGCTAACTGGGAATGGCATGGACTGTTGAAACCTCAAAGACCATTCCCAATGCCATACTTCCTCCAATAAGGCCATACTTCCTAATCCTTCCCAAATACCCATGAACTTGGAACCAAGCATTCAAATACGGTTGCCTATCAGGGCCATTCTCATTCAAATCACCACAGACTGAGACCTCTAAACCCAAAAGCCCAAATAATTTCTTCTACTTCATATCTTTTGTGCTTTGCCGCAGTAACACCCAGATCACCAACCCCAAAGAGAAAAACCACTATTAGCTCTGGAATGGGGATGATCCACCCAGGAAGCTGGGTGGGAGCTCTCTGGAGGAGATTGGATTTGGGGGTGTATTTGGTTTTCTGTGGGTGGCCTTGGGTCAGAAGTGGGAAGAAAATGAAGAGATGTTGCAGTCACTGATCAAAAGCTGATGCTCTGGGCTGATGGCTACAGAGGTTGTAGGTGAGATGCCCATTGTCACAAACAATTTAGCCATGGTATGTATATACATCCAGCCTCATATTAGACCTTTTTCTTTTTCTCCCTGTACTTGGACCATAACTTATTCTACCAAAAAAATTCAGGATGAGCAGATAGGATACATAAACTGTCTTCACAGATGTTGCTGAGAATACATCAAGGTCTTCTTGGTTCCAAGGGAAATGGCATTTATTAGAATTATTAAAGACTTAAACAAAACAAAAACACAAGAAATAATAAAGAGCGGTGAGGTGAACATTACTGGGGTTGGAGCATGTTCTTTCATTATTCTATTCACAGGTCTCTGTCAAAACAATTCTGTGTTGTGTTTCTTTTTAAAATGAACAAATAAAACTGGGTAGAAACTTCCAGCAATGCTAAACCTATTAAAGGAAAACCGGAAACGATCGTTTTGATGCCTGGACATTCCATGTATAGTCTTGCCTCTGCAGCTCTTGTGTCTTAGATCCTTTGTCCCTTGTCAAGCAAGATCTAGGTTCTGCCTTTTGACACATACACAAGGAGTCTTCATCAGCGACGGGGATGCAGCTCTTTCTCTGTCCTCTGGATTCCTGAGTCTTTTATCTGTGTCATTCAATCCATAAGGACATTTTGCAACAAGATATCTCTCATGTCTGTGTTCTTTCTTACCAACTGGGTTGAAACTTCCCCTGACTTTTGTGTATCCATGCAAGCAACCATTAACATGTTTCTTCTCCATTAATAACAGTAGAGAGACAAAGTAACAGAAAAGGAGTGCTGCATGATATTTAATAACATGAGCTCTGGCTTTGGCTCCGTGGTTTAGATCTTTATTTAACTATATTGTGTATATTTTCAAATAGTAGACTTTATGAAAATGGGCTGTTTTTGAAAATGCTCAAATTAATATGAAGACTAAACCAATTGGACATAATGAGAACATGTTCATTCTATGGTCATTTACTTCAGTGTGAGGGCCAAACCAGAAGAGACATCGATCTAGCAATATAACTTACCAATACATGTGTATATATTTAAATAGATATATATGCATGTATATTCTAGAAGAATCCATCTAAAGTACTTAAAGGACAAACACCGTGGGCGGGTCGGGTGGTACCAGCCACGGCTAAGACTACCAGAGTTAGGAAGAGCTTTATGAGAAAGAAGCCAGGCCTGGAGAGACAGAAAGGTGGCGGGAGCAGAGCAGAGAAGAAACAGAGAGGGGTGGGGGTCTGTGCCCGGCCTTTTCTAAGGCGGGGACTGTGTGACCACGCAGCGGGTGTGTCACCTGTGTCCCCCTGATGACCTAAGACATTAGACCCAAACTGCACAGGTACAGAATCCTAACAAGTATAATTTTCACTTATGAACTTCGAAGGCAATACATTCGCCCCCTGGCCAAATAACAGTTCCTGAACAAATTGGGGTCCCACGATGTGGTAAAGAGGCCTGAATTTGAAACCAGAACTCATGACTTGCTACCACCCATTTGCTAACCATGCGGCCTCCCGTAAACTGTCTACCTTCATGAGGTCCTTTAACTCACTTGTGAAACGGGGGGTGGGGGGGGTGGGGGGGAGGGTTTCGACTTTTAACCCAGGGTGAGTCAATCATAAATGTGAAGCAACTTCCATTCTGGGCCATGACTGGCATGCTCCTATGAGAACCAAAGCAGCACCAAGAATTAGCTGGGACAGAGAGAACACACCCAAACCTATTTCCATGAAGACAGTAGGAGGTTGCACAGGTTAACCACGTTTGAGAGTTAAGATCCGCCAGAAAAAGCTCAGTTGCCACAATTAACTCAACTTCCCCTCTGTCTTTGTTTCCTCTTAAGGCTTCTGTTTGTTTTTGTCTGATGGAGAGTTTGCAAAGCCAGGGGAGAAGGTGGCTGCCAGAGGGCAGGGAAGCCAGCGGTCTTGGCACCCTCACGAGACAATGCAGACAAGAGCTGGAGTTCGGGCCAAGGAGAAATCAAGGACTTGGGGGACCAAGATCACAGAAAATAAAGAGGCTCAGAGAAGGAAGCCTGGCGTCCTCTGGTACTCTGCCTTAGGCACGGGCCAATTCTCCATTGAGCAATGTCAGGGGTTAAGAAGCTCTGTAAAATGCAGCTGAAGTGAGATCTGGCAGTCTCACAACACTGAGTAAACAAAACTCGGAATTCAGCACTGCCAAGGAGCAAGAGGTCATTTGTAAGCACTCCAGTCTTTTTAGTCCGTCTGGGCCTTTGGCAAAGCGGCATTCTAGGAACTAGACGGGAAACAGAAGTAGGCCAAGACTTAAAGTGACAGCAAACTATCTGGAGGTGAACTACTTGAGAGCAGGGAGGGGTGGACCTTACCCGCAGGGAGGAAGTCATCCAAACGCCATCCGGTGGTCACAGGGAACGCCCAGAGTGCTACATATAGTCATACACAGGCACCAAAACCTAAAGTCGAGAGAGTTACGAGTCAACTAGATACTGATAGTTTTTAGACATAGACAGACCTTTAGTTAAAGACGTGAGGGGACATGATAGGTGCAAATTGCAATAGATTGGAAGCTGATGCTTAGGACTCGAGTGAAGCCATTTCCAACAGGGGTAGAGATTATAGGAAGAGAGAGCCACAGGTGGCACAGACCTTGGAGTTAGCAGAGTAGGATTTTAATTGACATCCATGTGAGATTCTCTTTTTCATGAGTCTGTGTATACATATTCACATATGTGTAAACGGGTGTGCTGGCACATGTGCACACACGTATATGAAGGCCTAGTTGATATAGGAGGTCTTCCACCTTCTTCTTTGAGGAGGCTCTCTCAAGCAAATCCAGAGTTGCCCTGTTCAGCTGGCCTTGATAATCTATCTTCCTACGGAATTCCCCCATCTCTCCCTTCCAAAGTTGGAATTGCAGGCATCCCACAAGCGCTCAGCAGGTTGAAGTCTCCTTCTTACTTGTACCTTAACCTTCTGAGTCAGCTCCCTAACCCCGAGGTGATCTTATTTAGACTGAGTTCTGACTTTTCTGAGAGACGGAAAAAAAAAGTGGAGACCACAGCTCTTCTCCAGTCTCGCAGAGCCGAAGCGACTTTCTGCAACGTGAAGTCCTTGTGTGTCTCTGGTCCTCCCGGGTTCTTGGAACGTAAGCCTGGAACTGAGGCCAGCGTGGCTCACAAGCGTCCAAGTCCCTCATGTGTCCTGCCCGCTCATCGACGTCCACCCTGCAGCATGGAACTGAGGGATTTCTCTTCTAGCTGTTTTCATCCGCTGCTCTGCTGCCTGCTCTACACTCTCGGAATTTGGAAGATGAGTTGATAGATACGTCAGCTTGTGGTGGAGCCTTTACACCCTCGCTTTTGTTTTGCTGGCGTTACGGAACTGTGAAAAGTCTCTCCTTTGCATCTTCTCAGCCTTATTCCCCAAGCAGATCCTGGATTCTTGGCCCGGTGCCCATACCAAGAATCTGCACATCCTCCTAGGAGGAAAACACAAGCAAACTTTGCTAGAAACGAAAAGCCCACGTTTATACACTTCCCTCCTCTCGGGAATCTTGGCCCTTCTAGTTCAGCTGTTCCTGCAGCTAGGGAAATGTTTTATTTTAGACACGATTGAGTTGATCTTATGAAGAGGTTTTGTCTGCCTCAACTTATTCTTTCCCACTAGATTAGACCAATAATGCTTCGTGTTGATAAGAATGTTTCTCATGCCTTTAATACCATCAGATCTCCATGAGTTCGAGGCCAGCCTGTAACACAAATCTTAAAAGGTCTTATTAATAAAAACAAACCTGGAGCCAGGTATTGGGGTGAACGCTGGAAGATCAGAGAAGCAGAACAAGCCACAGCCACCTCATCTTGCCAATTCCTCAGCTGATCCTGTTTCCTCAGACTGGAAGCTTCTGAATCCTCATCCAAATGGATCTCAGCTGAACTGCTTCTTGAAAGCCTGAAGCTTAACCAGTTCCTGGTCCTCTTGCCTTATATACCTTTCTGTTTCCTGCCATCACTTCCTGAGATTAAAGGCGTGAGTCACCAAGCCTTGCTGTTTCCAGTGTGGCCTTGAACTCACAGAGATGCAGACAGATCTCTGCGTTTGGAGTGATAAGATTAAAGGGGTGTGTGCCACCATTTTCTGGCCTCTATATCTAGTGGTTGTTCTGTTCTCTGACCCTAGATAAGTTTATTAGAATGCACGATATATTGGGGAACACAATATCACCACACCAGCCTGGTCTACAAAGCAAGTTCCAGGACAGCCAGGGCAACACAGAGAAATCCTGTCTCAAAGAAAACAAAAAACAAAGCAAAAGAATGTCAGTGATGTCTCTCAAACTGTCACTGAGTATTAATTGCCACAGCTGTTTAGGAAAACGGACATAAGGACATCCCCCAAGGTATTAGTTATGCTTTTTCCTCACTGTGACTAAAAGCCTGACAAGAAGCACCCGAGGCAAACCAAGTTTATCACAGCTTACGGTTTGTGGGAGTCCAGGCCACCCCGGCAGAGAAGCCTTGGCTGTGGGTGTCCCCTGTGGTGGCGGGAGTGAGAGGCAACTACTTCCTCACATCTCAGGGGATCACGATGGAGACAGAGCTTTTCTGGAAACCGAACCAGGGAATACGAACCTCAAGACCAGTTCTCAGCGACCCACCTCCCAGGCTAGGCTCTGCCAATTAAAAATTCCACAGAGTCTCCAAACAAAACCATCCATGGGGGACCAACTATTCAAACATAAGAGCTGGTGGCAGGGTAGGGGGACAGTTCACATTCAAACCGTATCATCAGATTACAGCAATTCTCCACCAATGCATTTGCCAACGCACAGGCAGCAGAGCCCCGTTGGAAACAGTTCCTGTCTCTACCCCAGTAGAGGTCAGCTGTACTATATTCACTCAAAGAACAAACAACAACCACTATGGCAGTCAAGTCTAGGTGTCGACGTAACTGTGCCAAACATCTAATCCATGCAAAGCCTCAAGAAAATCAAAGGCAGGGAAAGGAGAGACAGCTGCTGCTTCTGATTGCCCTCTGCTTCGGTTGGGACCTTGGTCTTCTGCCAGTGGGTAGACATCTATCTATCACTTGCTTACCTGCGTCTCCAGTTCGCAGGGTCTAGCGGTTTCCCGGAATTGCCAGTCTCATAATCACAGCAACTGACTTCTCAGGATGACTATGTTTCTAAGTGTGTTGTATCTGTGTGAATGCACACTTGTACATTTGTGGACACATTTGTGAAATGGTTGTTTCTCTGGAGAATCCTGGCTTGTACACCCACTAATACCCTGGTGAATTTCACAGTTTCTAGTATTTGTTTAAGTCCTTAGAAATTAAATAATTTGAGTTCTGAGAAAGCATTGCTAAATAGCAAACACCACATACTTAGTTAATGTCTAATACTCTACAATTTCAGTGAAAATTTATAAACAGAAAAATAATGGAAGAGAAAATAAAAAAAATATGTCGTTCTGGAAATAAACTTAGCAGTATCAAAGCATTCTGTTAACACCTACTCCAAATCTTTTTTTTAAATTATTTCTGTAAACTGTGAATGTTGCCAGTATGTCCAATATTTCAGTTTATTTTTCTTTTAGTCTCCATTTCTCAAAAGCAAAAGTGCGATTTTTTTTATTGTTTCTGCCATGATATTTGTCTCTCAGTTTCATTCCTCATTTTTAAAAGCATCAGATTCTAATTTGTACTGTTGTATCTTAAATTTGATGTGTCTGGACTTTAATGGATGGAGAGGGTACTTTACCTGGCTTGTCTCAACATTCCAACAATAACAAGACCCTTCGCGGTAACCAACGGCTCTAGGTCTCATTCTGTGGTCAGACATCAGAGCAATTCAGCTTTCCCTGCACCAGAGGGAATATTTGAGAAAGATGTGGGAAGACATAGACTTTTACAAAAGTTACCCAATGCCACTTTTTTTGCTCAGAGAAGTGGCTTAATACAAAGGACTATCAATGCTTCAAAAAGTCTCACAAAATAAATTATACACAAGGTTGATTTTTCTCCCAAATACAAATTCTTGACGTGTCTAGGAACGTCAGCGTCTTTGCTAAAAGCAGCTTCCCTGAACCTTCAGTGTTTGCTAATGCAGATCAGAGACCCAACAACTTTGCCCACGGACACTGAGCTTAGAAAAGCCATTGAGTCAAAACCAGGGTTCTGCTTGCTTTTTTAATTCAAGGAATGTCTCTATGCTTCATGAAGCGTTTCTCTTATTTTAAAACTTTGAAACATACCCGTGTACTTTCACCGAATTTCTAACTGACAACATTTACAAGAATAGCACAAGGAATTGTTAAGCATACATTAACCCTATTTGCCAATTGTTTACAGTAAGTATGTCTTCTTTTTTCACCATGTTCTTATATATATATATACATTTTATGTAGAAATGAACAGAAAGTATTATGCTCTCATACCTCCAAATACTTCAATATTTCCTAAGAATAAGAAATTCTCACACTACAATTATCAAAATTAACATTGATCTTGTACCATTTTCTAACCCACCATTCATATTTACACTCATTTCTTCATTTTTCCCCAATACAGGATGGCCTAGCACACTTATTGCACGTGTGTCTCTCAGTCACCGGGCTGGCTGTTTGCCATTCTTAAATTTGACATTTTGAAGTGATAAGGAAAAATTGGATTGTGGACTTGCCTTCCACTTGGATTCACCAGATCTTCTTGCATGAGTGGATTCAGCCAAGCATCCAAGCTACAGAGACAGTATGCAGGTACAGTATGTAGGTACTGCGGTGTCCCTCTGTGTCACATCATAATACACATGATATTGAGCTTGATGATGTTCTTAAGGTGACCATTTGACACCATAAGGTACCAGTCAGATTTTTTTGCAAATTTTTATTCATTAGTTTTAGTAATTCTGTGGTTGGTGTGTGTGTGTGTGTGTGTGTGTGTGTGTGTGTGTGTGTGTGTGTGTGTGTGTATTTGATATACATGTATGCCACGGTACATGTCTGAAGGTTGGAGAATAACTTGAGTATCTGTTCTCTCTTTCTGCCTTGTTTAAAGTAGGGTGTCTTGTTGACCACTGTGTATGCCAGGCTCTCTGGCCCCCCAGTGTTTGATTCTCTCCTCTCAGTTTCCTATCCTGTGGCAGGGATGCAGGAATCACATGCACACATCACTGTGGCTCTGGGACTCTGAACTCAGACCCTCATACCTCTGAGGCAAGCATTCTACCCAGCCCTCCAGATCCTACCTGCCCCTCTGTTCTGCTGCAGAGATCTTCTTCTCTTGTTTGGTGTTGGTGATAATTAACTTACTTGATTACTTCATTATCAAACCAAGATGCATAATTTAATCAATGTGTTATAGTGATTGCAATCTATTAGTGACATTATTTGTTCTTATGTTCGAATTTCCCAACATTTGGCTATCCCGTCCAAAGATGGCTCATGTGTATGTAAATATATATGCACTGTCTCTCTATGTGTATGTGTGTATGCTTCTATGTGTTTGTAAATATGTATGTGAGTATCCTCTATGTGTGTATGTATGCACATCTGTGTATGCATGTCTACATGCCTCTGTGTGTATATATGCATGATTCTATGTGTGTGTTCACATATTCCTATCATTCATTGAGCACTTGTTTGCTTCTGAGTCAAAAATAATTTTCACATCCATTTATCCTATTGCTTCTTTGAAGGTTGGCTGAGAATTGGAATCTTAGGTCATACCAATCTTTCATCCTGCGTGTGTGTATCTTGAAGGATAAATGGATCTTTTACTAAAGGGTTTGGAACATCATTTATTGGTCATCTAGAAAGTACTGGCTCACTGCAAAATGTGATCTTCCAAATGTTGCATAGCTCATTGTATATGATCAAAGAGTTGCATTCGCTAAAATCACCATTGACGTCACCAGAAAGTTTCTAAGTACCAGGATGTTATCAAATTCACAGTAAAAGGATAAGGTTTTTCAAAAATTCTAATGTTTATTTGAAAGTTTGAATTTGACTGCAAATACTCTCAACCAGTTTCCTTGAACTGACAGATTGATTTAAATCTATCCCAACATAATTCACATGTCAGTCACTTCACCACTCAAAAGTGGTTTTCCACGAAAAAGTTGGCAAGTTCAGTTCACAACTCAATCCACTGTGCACGTTTTTTTTTTGTGTGTGTGTGTGTATTTTTTTTTCTTATCACATACAATAATAAAAGGCCATGTAACTGGGCTCAGGGGATGACTCAGTTTGTAAGGTTTGCTGTGCCCCTGTAAGGACCTGAGTTCAGATCCCCAGACCAGATGCCACAGTGTGTGTCTGTAATCTTACATCAATATGGAAAGTTGAGAGAGGAGAACCCCCAGAAGTGTGTGAGCAGCTAGCCTGGCATATGGAGTGGTAAGCAAAAAAACACGGGCACATATGAACACACATTCACACATATGAACACATCCATACCCACACATGAACACATACATGAGCACACGTGAACACACACAGACAGACAGCCATGTCTCCAAGAACTATGATTTTAAAAAATTAATCCTTTTAGTACTTTACCTAAGATAGTCCTATGTGAAGTTTTCCCCCCTTTTACCTGTTAGTGGAAAACATAGAAAAGGAGATTTCCCAGTACTGGTGGATACCACAGCCTTGAGGCACACTACTGGGTACTGGGTGCTAACAGTTTTCCTCAGCATTATTTTGTGGTGTTCTTGAAAATGTTAACAGTACCAAAAAAGGGAGGAAAAAAAGACACTGACTTTTCAGTAGTAGAATGAAAATAGTGTTATCCACACTGACCCCTCAGGGCCATTCTTTAAAAAAATTGCTGACAAAACTATACAAACTGTGAGAAAGTTGAGGTTTTTTTCAATCACAATCAATAGGTCTTAGTAAGATTTTGAGGAAGGAGACGCATGATTTCATTTGAAGTGAAACTTGACAGAAAGGTTTCGTAATGGTGGATGTGTTTGATGAGGTCTTTTACAGAAAATCAGAGGAGGATGGTGGGGGAGGGGGGAAGGCAGTGTGAGCCATATTCCATTTGGATTGTTAAACACCTAAACGGAAAAGCTTTGTAGCAACTTCTAAGTCCAAAGCTCAGGGTGAGTTCTACCCTGGAATTCTATACCTAGGGGTCATTTGCATACAGACAGAATTCAAAATTAAGGTAACTGGAGCTATTAAACAAGAAAAAAAAGTTAAGAGAAGGGAGAAAAAAAGGAATCTTAAACTACTCATACATTTCAAATGTGTTAAAATAGTTCATCTTTTGAGAGCAGATGTGGAGGAATAGAGACATCAGGAGAAAAAGCATTTACTTTTATAAACTTAACAAATTCCAGAGAACATATACATTTCTGTTTTTCACCGGGGTCAAATGATTTGTAATCGACAATGTGATTTATTGACCAATCAAACTCTGGCTGTGGTCGAGGAGATGCAACGGAGAAGTTTCCTTGTTATTCTTTGGGACCCAGCTCTCCTCTCCACCATCTGGGTAGGTAGTCACTATCAGCCAGGATAGATTTTTATTCAACAATAAGATAATGAAAACAAAGAAATAAACATAGTAAATACAACTTTATAGGAGAATAAAAATCTGAGAACTGAACTGGCTTTCTCGGAGTAGTTAATTTTTTTATGAGCCAAAGAAGGCTCTAAACCCCAGTGCGCTGACTTCCGATGGGAAGATTTCTCTGTCCCAGGATGCTTCCATGGCACCTTGATCTTGTTTCTTTCTCATTTGACTCTTCTTGACATCCCTTTTGACAATTTTGAGGGAGAAGTTCTTGCCTGCAAGTCGGGGTCACTCCTTGATATGAGACACACAGTACCTTCACCAGTGACAGCTCCTAAAGGCTGCTACCAAACAGGTTTATCAGGCCTCAGAAACATGCCAAAGACTCTTCTTCAATCTTCCCTTCCATCAAGAAATCCTTGTGGCATTTCACTTTTTTTTTATTTTTTTTTTTATTTTTTTTTTTGGTTTTTCGAGACAGGGTTTCTCTGTGTAGCTTTGCGCCTTTCCTGGAACTCACTTGGTAGCCCAGGCTGGCCTCGAACTCACAGAGATCCGCCTGGCTCTGCCTCCCGAGTGCTGGGATTAAAGGCGTGCGCCACCACGCCCGGCTTCACTTTTTTTTTAATCATAAGATAATTCAACCAATGCCACGAAACCTGAAGTTTTGAAACTGGCCAATATTTGAGTAAAATACTGCTTGTCTGTAAGGAAAGCATTAAGAATGAACTAAGACCCTGATTTTTTTGTGTGTGTTTTTGAAATTGCATTAATTTGTAAATTGTCCGTTAGTGGATTCTCCTAGATGTAGAGTTTGAATCACAAATTTGAGTGCCCAGGAAGCTCTCAGATAGAGGTGATGAACTGAAATTACAAAGGAACAAAAAAATCAAACTATATATTGTCCAATAAGAAGCCATCGTGGAAGACTGAAGTTGAGTCTTGCTGGCAAATGAGAAGACGCCGAAAGTTGTGTCTCCGAACTGTCCCATCTGAAAGGTGAGGAAGTTGAAATGCCCATCCTTCAATCATTTCTCAGGGAGTGTGAAATCCCTAGGATATCCCCTTGCCTCCTGCATGTGTGAGAGTCATACTGAGACCTTTAGTGGTGAGTCGTGGATACTGACATGCACGCATTTTGGGCATGTGCTAGGTTATGGACTCCAGGGAACTGCCGAAGTCTACTAAATAAACTATATAATGACTTATGTAGAACGAGAATCTCAACTTTCAAACAACTATGGGATTTATTCATTCCCATTACTTCACATGTACTAGATGCTGTGGAATGCCTTTCTGTATGGTATGAATATGTGTGGTTCCCATTGGATACTAAATAAAGCTGTTTTGGCCCATGGTAAGAAAGCTTAGAGACAGGCATGAAATCCAAGGAGAAAGACAGGAAAGAAATGTGGAATGGGTGAGACCCCAGACTGTCAACTAGGAGCAACATGTAATGGGATGCAGGTAAAGCCACAGAACAAGTGGCGATACATAGATTAATAGTTACAGGTTGAGTTGAACTATAAGAGCTAGCTAGCAAGATGCCTGCCATAGGCCATACAGTTGATAATTAATATTAAGCCTCTGAGTGATTATTTTATAAGTGGCTGAGGGACCATGGGGCAGGAGGGACTTGAGAAAACTTCTGGCTACAGCTAGAAGCAAGCTAAAATGGGAATCTGCTAGCCCAGTTAGATCAGGATCCATTTCTCAGTCATTCTGGTAGCTAGTTATAGCAAGTGCTCAACAAGAACCTAAAAGTGACTGTGTGACCATGACTGAAAAGGTTCCTATGAGCCACACTCAAGGTGAATATGAAAGGGTATGTTGGAGTTATGGGGAGTGCACGCCTTATTGTCAGACTAATAAGCTGTAATTTAGCTCCATCCTTTAATTAATAATCTAGGTGTCAAATTTCCTCACTTTTCTAAACCTTGATGTATTCATATGTTATGTGTGCATAATCAACTTCTATGTAAATGTATTATTATAGGTATTGAATGAGGTACTTCATGGGAAACAGTTATAATATTTGAAACCTGTTAAATGTGAATGGTCTGTTAGCTATTAACAGCACTTACAGATAATCAATTAGATTGCCTGACATTTAAAGGGACCATATTATGGTTGACTACTTGGAACTTCACACATACATACAGTCGCCCCAAATGGTCCTGACCTCATCTGAGACATGCTTGTCAAAACCACTCACTTTACAGAAAAGGTAGACATAACTTTATCCTGATCATTTCATCCCTTAATGCTATGTTTTCAAATGTTTCATTTATTTGAGGAAGTTAGAGCTGTGTTTTGAGTTAGGAAAATAATACAAACCACTTGAGTAAGAGGTTAAAGTGAAATCTCAAATACTACTTTTCCACATTAAACAGACTAGAATTTACATGTTCCTAAACATCAGTTTCACTGTCTCTTGGATTTTATTTGTGTAATCTTCTATTTATTTCTAAAATTTTTATTCTTATTCATTTTTTATAATTCCATACATGAATACAATATATGTTCTTAATATCCATTTCCTGTTCTTTCAACTCTTCCAGGACCCTCCACCCCTCTTCATATTTCATGCTTTATTCTTCTTATTTTCTAGATAAGAAAAGGAAATTAAAAGGATACAAATAGGATAAGAGGAGTCAAATTAGCCCTGTCTGCAGATGATATGATACTGTACTATACATATGAGATTTCAAAGACTCCCCCTCTCCCAAAAAAAGTCTTAGAAATGATCCACATGTTCAGCAAACCCACGGGATACAAAATAAACATAGAAAATTCAGTAGTCTTTCTGTATTATACCATTAACAAACATGAGAATGAAATCATGGAAACTATCCCATTCACAACATCCCACACACACACACAAAAAAAAGCCTCCTCATAAACATAACCAAGGAAATGAAAGATACCTACATTAAAGCCTTAAATCTGAAGAAATCCATGAAAACACTAGAATGTGGAAAAGCTTCCCATTCTCATGGGTTGACAGATATAAATTATGTAATGGCCATTCCAGTAAAAGCAATTACAGATTCAATGCAATCTCAATCAAAATCCCCAGAATATTCTTCACAGAAATAGAAACAATAATCTTAAAATTCATATAGAAGCACAATAGACCCTAGATAGCCAAAGCAACCCTGAGGAAAATGAGCAAAGCTGGAGAGGTTACCACGTTTAATCCTTATACTCCAGAGCCCTAGTAATTAAAACAGCATGGTACTAGCACAGAGATGGAGAGGTGGGTCAATGGAGTAGAACGGAGAACCCAGACGGAAGTCATGAAAGTGTACCTTGATTTTCAACATAGAGGCTGAAAGCACATCTGGGGGAGGGTGGGGAGACAGCATTTCAAAAAGATGATGTTAGGAAAACTGGTTGTTTGCATGTGGAAGCGTAAAATTGGCCCCTGCCTCTTCAGCTTTTGTTAACACATCTTGTATCTTACAATCCACGAGTCTACTTTCCTTTAAACTGCTGAATTCGTTCTGGGTAAGAGGCGCCACAGTGAATGTTTGAGGTCTGATTACCAGTCCTAGCCACAATATGACCTCAGCTCTCAGGAAAGAAATTGTCTCTAGAAGGAATTTGTGTAGTTTTTCTCAATATAGCACTGTAAGAAATGATTTTCTGTATGTGACATAGCACTTACATGTCTTTCCTTTCTCCTATCCCCAGTGGAAATTAAAAAAAAAGAAAAAGCCACAAATCCTTTTGACCATACTTTAAAATTGTCATTGATTATCTTTATTTTGTCTGGGCTAGATGGTCTGTGGTCATCTTTATCCTTTGAGGTAAGAAGCAAAACAAGCAAATAAAAAGATCTATGGTGGGGGAAAAAGGCACTTGTGTAGAAGAAAATTTGAAATCTGGTCTCAGCTTTCGCCTTCAAGCCTTTGATTTGGAGATATCACAGACAGTGTTAATGATTGTACCAGGGCTCTAGGTTGACCTGGGAAAATCTTGGTAAAGTCTACACAGACAGGATTGTAAAGATAGCCAATGCTTTAAAAGAACATTTTCTAATGAAAATTATTTTTGACAGTTTCACACCCACATATAATTGCATTGTTGTTTCTATCATCCCTCACCATTTCTGGTCTTCCTCCCGCTCCATGTACCTCCAGTCGCAGTGGGTAGTAACCATATAGTGTCATGCATGAAAGGTGGTTGGATTTACGACCTTGGTTTCTTGTCAGTAGTTGATAGGGAACCACTCTTTGTCATGTGGGTCTTTCCATAAAGTCCTAGAGTCCCAAAGTGCCTACTAGCAAGATGCAAGTTCTCCTACAGTCTATTAAAGGAAATGAACCTCATCACTTTTACTGAATTGTACTTGCCAACCAATCTCAGACACACATTCAAGTGGTAAGTGGGTTAAAAGATTAAGGATGTTGGGGAAATACCAGAGATATGACTGTGCTTCTAGAAGACCCAGGTTTATTTTCCAGTCTCTACGCGGTAGCTTACAACCATCCATATCCAGTCCCAGGGGATCAGGAACCTCCTTGGTTGTCATTGGTATACCTCTTAGGGTCTGACCACTACAGGGAGCTCATATTTTATTGAGTAGTATAATTTGTAAAGACTGGGAGATTTTTAAGGTTATATTTTTGATGTGAGATCTTGGGAATGAATGAGAAAGGAAAGGATGTGGCTTAATGGTGATGTATTTGCATGTCAAACAGACAAAAGATTGATTGTGCTGGTTAGTTTTATGTCAGCTTCATGCAAAATAAAGTCATCTGAGTGGAGGGAACTTCAATTAAGAAAATGTGCCCATAAAATTGGGTTATAGGCAAGCCTGTAAGGCATTTTCTTAGTTAGTGATAGATGGGGAAGGGCCGACCTCATTGTGGGTGGTGCTATCCCCGAGCTGGTGGTCCTGGGTTCTATAAGAAAGCAGGCTGAGCAAGTGATAAGAGAGCATGCCAGTAAGCAGCACTCCTCCATGACCCCTGCATCAACTCCTGCCTCCAGGTTCCTGCCCGGCTTGAGTTCCTGTCCTGACTTCCTTCAGTGATGGACTATGATGAGGAAGTATAAGCCAAATAAACTCTTCCCTCCCCAAGTTGCATTTGGTCATGATGTTTCATCATAGCAAGAGTGACCCTAATTAAGACTCTAGTTACTGTGGCAAGACAGAGTATTAGGAAATGGTAGAACCTTCAGCCCTTCCGTCTTGTGAGGGATGCAGGCATCTAGCAGAAAATTTACATAGGAACTGGAATAAAAATGTCCCCCTCTCACACACTTCACCTATGAGGCGACAAGGAGTGTCTCATCCAGGTTTCTGGCTTCTTCTCTCAGGGGTCTTCATAAGTATAGCGTTAAAACCACTCCTGGTTTTCCAGACTCCTTCTTTGTTCTGGATCCTGACATTGTTCTTTGAGAAGGATTTGCTGGAGCACAGTAGACTTGTAACGGAGTACTATATTACATAAAATACACCCTAGCAAACCAGTCAAGGCATTTCTGAAAAATATTTTAAGCCACAATTTTTGTATACTATGTAATTTTACCATGAATTTACCATAAAATAAGCTGACACACCACCCCCCAAATCCAAGTTAAAAAAAAAAAAAAGAAGAAGTGAAGAAGGAGAAGTAGGAGGGAATAACTAAATGCAGACTGGCATTTTTTTAAATTATCTGTATACCAGGTAGAATACAAAAGGACATTTGCCCTTGTGACTTTATTTTGAAATGTGAGCACGCACTTTTTCAAAGTCTCCCTGGTATGTTTCATAAGGATTTCTTGCCTTTTAAAGCCTTGAGCCCAATCTGTTACTTGCATTTTCTCCAAATTTTCAATTACCATCCAACTCCCTTCTTCAATCCCTTGAGGTTAATGTCGTAAATACATTGCATATGCCTTTGATAGCAAATTAAACTCGTGTATATTTTCGGTCGCTCCCAGGAACCTAGTGACGACTGGGATGCACATGAAGTCATGGAACCCAGGAGGAAGGACCTCCTTCGCTGAATGCATGCTAACACTGGCTGGAGTTAGAAGAAAATGGCAGGTGATTGGGGGTATGGTTCTTGTCTTTCATGAGTCAGCAAAGGCTCCAATTTGTACTAGAATAGCTCCTTCCCACTGGGTCAGCCTACTGGCTGGATTTAATCATAGTTTCTAGTCTGGGCTTGATTCAGTAGCTCAGTATAGACACAGCTTCAGTCCTTGGCCTTTTACTGCTCCTAAGACCAGTTTTCAAATAAATAACTGGCTAAATGGCTTCCAGATGCGAAAATAAAAACTATACAGATGCAAATATATTACATTTAATTTCAAGGCTGCTTAAGATTTTTTTACTGTGCCTACAGAAGACAGCCATAAAAAAATGCACATCACTTCAACAGCATACTTCATCAATTACTCCATTAGCAATAACAATGTGGGAAATAAAGGGTGAAATTGAGTACAATAAAGCAATGAGGAAAATGAACATAAACAAGAAATGGAAATCAAGCAATGAACCATAGTTACCCAGAATACATTTCAGGTCTTTTTGGAAAAATATGATGTTTCTGATCACTGATCAAAATCCTTAATTTTTAATCATCTTTCTTCTGACATTGAAGTGTGGATGCTTATGGAGTGATAATCCTATGCCTTGCCCTTGTCCTAATACATGTTACATACTCCTAAGGTTCTCTATGGGCTTGTAGTCTTAGAATAAAAACAGCCATCTGTCAAATAAGTCTTAAAACATTAAATTCATCACCACCAGGCAGGGTGTGGTTTAGCATCCACACAACATGATAGAGGGTGAGAAGAGATCAGTCATCTCCAAGTCACATAGGTGGGTAGACAAGGAGGCACAGAAACAAGCAGACATTGGGTGTCATAGACTTGTCTTCCTTAGCTGACAATTGGCTATTCAGTCAGAAGCTGGTCAGCTCCTGCACTTATTTAAAAACATGTAAGACTCTAATCAGATTAAACTGCAGTAGGAGAAGGGAGCTGGGAGAAGTAACCCAACAGGGAAAAAAGTGAAGAGTGAAGTTCACAAAAAAAAAAAAAAATAGTTTGACATTTGTTTTATGGAAACCATGACCTTACAACGACATGATCTCAATTTTATTATGGTCTAAACAATTAATTCATGATGTTTCCTATGAAGGTGAAAAGGGGAACTATGGTAGAGAACAGAGCTTTACAGAGAAACAAGGGAAGGAAGGCATTTCAGACTACCTCAAGTTGCCGCTACAGGAGAAAAAGAGATCATAAAGAGGAGAAAAATAACGTCGCTTCTTATGAACTCTTTTGACAGAGCCAAAATGCCGAGTCCACAGCCCTTTTCCAGTAACTCTTCAAAAGCCATGCCAATTGGAAACCTTTTGGTTTTTCCCCCAGTCATCTGGCAAATGGGCTAAAGAGAAGCTGGACATCTCTGTGGGAAGACCAGGAGAGAACCACGGCCCGGTTTCTCTATTACATGGAGGAAAATGCTCCGTGAGTTTGTTAGTCTGACATTGTGGCACAGATGTTTCTCTGCACGTGCTCAAAGGTAGGGGAGCTAGATTAAAAAATGTGCTACAGCTATCCTTTCATCCCTGTAGACTTGAAACTCCATGGACAATGAACACCCGTGATCTCACTGGGTTTCTAACTCATTGCTTCTGCATCCAAATGCTCAAGATTGGCAATTTACTATCTTGCTTTGTTAATTCAGTGACTTCTAATTAGCTTCTAGATCCATTAACCTCAAAGTCTTCCCATGAACGACTGGGGACCACAAAACCTTGCTCCAGTATCCAAAAAAAAAAAGGCTGCTGATTTTGCTGACCTTGACCCCAAGATCTCAGTTCTCAGTTTTTCTAAAAGGGGAAAAGTATGTATATTCCAGCAAACTCAACTAACAAGACCATATCCAATGATCCTGGATACTGATCCCTGAGTATTCTATCAATGTGTAGCTCTTGTGTTGTGTGTATCCTTTATAGTCAAGTATCTTGCCCCATTTGGTCATGCTATGTATCTTCATAGACTACAAGAATCAAGCTGAAGAAATAGAAATGACTGAGACAATGAGTCAAGAGATCAGGATTCTAATCTGAGAGATGTCATATACCTGTGTGTTGCACGAATCCCAAATGGTCTTTTAATAAAAACCCAGAGCCAGATATTGGGGTAAATGCTGAAAGATCAGATGAAACAAGCCACAGCCACTTCTCACCTCACCAACTCCTTAGCGAATCCTGCCTCCACAAATCCTCAGACTGAATGACTCTGAGTCCTCAGCCGAAAGGCTCTTGAGTTCCTGTCTCCTCATGCCTTATATGCCTTTCTCTGCCAAGCCATTTCATTTCCTGTCTCAACCTTCCTAGTGCTGGAATTAAAGGTGTGTGTGCTTCCCAAATACTAATAGCAAAGGCATGAGATCTCAAGTGCTGGGATTAAAGGTGTGTGCCACCACCGCCTGGCTCTGTTTTAATCTCCTGTAGTTCAGGGTGGCTTTGAATTCACAGAGATCCAGATGGATCTCTGCCTCCAGAGTGTTTGGATTAAAGGTGTGTGCCACCACTGCCTGATCTCTATGTTTAATCTAGTGGCTGGCTCTGTCCTTTGCTCTTCAGGCAAATTTTATTAGAGTACAACAAAATATCACCACACTTGTGTGACCCCAAAAAACTAAAATTTGGATCATGTGTGTGCCTCCCTTCAAAAAGCATCATGTTAGATGGAGTTCCCAAAACTCCATGGCAGTATTCTGCTGTGTCTGATGAATCTGTGTTGAACCACTTCTAGAGGGATGGAAAATTCTAGTGAGAGAATTTCTACCTCTTTGCCTACAGTTTTCTCTCTCTGCCTAGCTCCCACAAAGATGAAGAAAAATGAGATATCAGAGGCTGCATTTTATATCCATGGGAAAAAAAATGCCTTCCAAGAGACTCTTCATTCATGCATTCAGATTTACTGCACTGCAAACCTGTGGGAACCTGCTGCATTCATTTACACTTCTGTCATCATCATTGTGAATGCAGCCAGAGGTCTCCTGTGGGTTTGCAGATGAAATGCTGAATGGCAACAAAAGTAAACAACACAGAATCTGACTTTCTATTCCCAGGACCGCTCCACTCGTGTTTAATGACATAAGAAATACCCAGAAGCCTCAGTTGTGTTAAGTATGAGCATAAATAAAGTGACAATCCACAGAGAAAGAATGTGAACATCCTTAATTCTAAACTCAGAACTCTTTCTCTCAGGGTACCTTTCAAGCTCAAGTTATACTTTCTGTTGTCCTTGCAAAATTTAATGTAACAGTGGGTCTTCCTAAAATCAAAGCTGTAGCTGAGGAAGTAGGGGAAGATTTTGTGTGAGGTCCACCCAAGTTCATCCCTCATGCTTCTTCTAGGCACTTTTCTCTTCTGGAACAGGACATTTTCATGGCCACTCATGTCCCAGTTTAAGGGACAGGATGAACAAATGTCTATGAACGCAACATTCTTAATATGCAGACTACTTAAAACAACTTTAAAAAAAATACATGTAGTTTGATGTGTGATCAGGAAAATGGTGGATTCCTTCTGTTCTAGGACACACTGGCACTTTGTCACAACTGGAGCCAGAGGGTTCCAATGCCTGGGCAAAGAGAGAGGGGCCCTAGTCAACTGGCATCTCAATGTGGAAGAGACAAGAGGGTCTAGTGAGACCTGAGTTGGATCCCAACACTAAAGTGCAAGTGATAGTGCTTGTGGGGGGGCCATTAACCTGTCATTCAAGTTTAAATAAGGATTAGGAGACTGAGTGCTTAACCAAGCCTCTGGCTCCAATAAACATCATAGCTTTCGGAGGAAGGTTGTCTCTTTCTACATCTGTCTCTTCACCTGGAAACTCGTTCATTTATCTCAAAGGAAAGTTCCATTTTACTTTATTTTGTACATTTTGCTTTGGGATGATTAACTGGAATTTTCAGAGTAAAGGAAAAAAGAAAAGAAACATGGAAATCTAAAAATCACCAAGCACTTTTAAAACCAGCAAATCTTCAATATGGCCAGACGACATGCATTTGAGTGTGCATCAGATGAAGTGGGAAGTATTTGTAGACATTGGTTGGGAAGAACCTTCATGCCATATGGGAGCATCAGAAGTCCCTGGAGCAGCAGTAGAAATACACTGACTGTTTTTAAGTAGAAAAGAGAAGAACCAAGTGCCATGGATTGGGATGGTAATCCTGAATTTGTTTCTAGGATCCTCACCTTTCAGAAGATAGTTTGTTTCAACAAATATAATAAAATAATCTCCTTAAATATATTCAAGAAAATATGGATTGCAACAACATTAAGCAACTTTCTGCTCAACACTAGACTCTAGCATCTTTAATAGAACAACATGCATGAGAGTTTCGATGTGCTGAACCACACACCCTGAAGTAGAAATACTGAAGTCCTGAGCCACATGGCCATTTGCAAAGCAATGATCTACTTGGTGCTTCAGTTTCCTTGACTCTAAAAGAAAGATACTAAGCCACTTGTAGGGTTGCTGGGAAGATTAGAAGAGATGATGAGAGCAAAGTTATGAACTAAGGCTTAGCATAAACAATACACCAAGCCTAAAGTCAAAATAGGCCAAAGCAGCATTTGATCAACTTGATCTAGGACGTCTTAGCCAGTAAGAGAAGGGAACATGAATTCATGAAAGGGCATTTTTTTTTTAAATTATGTGTAAGTGTTTGTGTCTGCATGTACCATGTGTGCTGAGTGCAGCTTATGTACAAAGGCCAGAGGAGGGAACTGGATCTGCTAGAACTGCAGTAACAAACAGTTGTGAGCTGCCAGATGTGGGCGCTGGGAATTGAACTCGGGTCCTTTGATGAGCAGTTAACTACTCATCAAAGCTCTCTTTGCTACTGTGTTACCTCTCAGCCCAGAAGGACATCCTTCCAGACCAAGTTCAAGAAATTCTGTACCAGCAAAGCTGGAGTACATGGAGAGGCGAAACAACTGGTAAGGGAGACCAAGCAGGGACAAGAAAAGTAAGACAAGGATGAGGACTGGAAGTGGTGACCAGCCCCTGCTCCTCTGGTCTCTTTGTAAACGTTGAACACAGGCAAGCAAGATGCAACACCCCAGAGGAAAGTAGGGTTTGGTTCTATAGACAGGACTATGCCATGGTTTATTTTATGCCAAGGGAGGAGTTCTATCATAGCAAAATTAGGAAAGTAATGCCAGGGTCCCAGCCTCAGAAATTCTGATCACTTTATTCTAGCTATAGCCTAATATTATTTTGTTTTGGTTTTAATTTCCCAAAACATTTCTAATTTGCAGCAAAGTTTGAGATCCCTTATGAAAGGTATATATCACATTACACACACACACACATACACACACACATATATATATATGATAAATGACTTGTTTAGGTGACATTTCACACAATAGTTCCACTCTCTAAAGAAAAGATCAATGTATATGGATTAGAAACTATCCAGAGAATAGAAAAGTTGCTAAAAAGAAAATGAAAATACACATGAATACTCAGGAGTTGGATTGGAAATGATGTTTCTGAGAATGAGGCCAGGGATGAAGATAAGAAAATGGAGTCAAGGAAGCTTTTCCTTCTGCCATGGAAGCAAATGAATGTTCACAGCAGTGAGCATCATGAGAAAAAAAAATGACAGCAACCATAATAACATCAATAAATGGTAGATTAATGAGAAAATTTAATAAGAAGCCAGCCTAAAATATGTAGTAGGAATGGGGTGTTTCTCCTCATGTAATTCTCAGAAAGATTTCTAGGAGTAGATAAGAAATAAGTTTTTCTAGCTTATAGTACAGAATGGTCATTACTTCTTTTCTTTCTACAAACATTTTAGGTATATTGACCTTTCATAACTTTATGTGTTTAAATTTTGCTTTGTTAAAATTGTGAGAAAAGATTGATAGACAAATAGATGATAGATAGAGATAGATAAATGATAGATAGATAGATAGATAGATAGATAGATAGATAGATAGATAGATAGATAGATAGATAGATAGACAGACAGATAGCACACTCTCATGTACATGAGCAGTGGCTTGTGTGCTGAGACCAGAAGACAAGGTTAGGGAATTGGTTCTTCCTACTGTGAGTTCTAGGGATCAGACTCAGGTCTTATGTAGTAGTTGGCATTTTTACCTACTGAGCCACCTTGCTGATCTTGATCTTAAATAACTTTTGAAAGTGTGATTAGTCAATCAAGATAAAATATTAATTGACTTCTAACCACACATCACAGCAGGTCCCAATCCAAAGACTAGGTAGACAATATAAACTGAATTCAGTGGGAGAAGAGGAGGAGGAGGAGGAGGGAGGGAGGGAGGGAGGGAGGGAGGGAGGTAGAAGAAGAAGAAGAAGAAGAAGAAGAAGAAGAAGAAGAAGAAGAAGAAGAAGAAGAAGAAGAAGAAGAAGAAGAAAGAGAGGAGGAGGAAAATAAACAGAATAAAGAAATAATCTCAAAGTTGAATGGGAAGGGATGGAATGATTCAGAAGTCAGTAAGGGGAGGAATTGAGTGGTGTGTGAATATGTTCAAAATACATTGTGTGAAATTGTCAAAGAATTGCTTAAAATTTATTTTAAAGATTAGATGAATGCCTTGAGGAACTGAAAGCTAGTCCAATGACAATGGCAGTTCTGTAATGCTCCAGAAGATACTAAAGAGTAAGGATCAAGGAAGAGAGGAAGGAGGTGGGGGCACCCCTTTCGTGAACTATGGGTATCACTGTTTATTCAAGACCTTGGAAAGAGACCAGTGTCACCTTTCAGAAGTCAAAGAATTCTTTTCCATTTGCTGCTACATTGCAGGTGTTTTGGAGGTAAGGCTGACCACCTCCATCAAGCATGCAAGATATTGAACTGGTGGTCAACCAGAACACTTGGAATGGAGTTCAAATCCATATGTCAAGGACTATGGCCAGAATAATTTAGTTCTGATCCTATTTCTTTCTGCGATGAAAGTTACAGAATACCATCACTATCCAGCCCTATAGCTCTGTTCCTGTAATCATATCTGAAGAACCATCTCATACTAAATTGTCCATGTCTTAATGTAATTGTAATAGTTCAACTATCCTTCATTACTTTCCAAGACATTTGCTGTGTGGCAGGGGATGTGAGGTGTGGCAATGCCCTAGAGTCTGTTCATCTTGCCTCTGAATAACACAGATCTCCCAGACAAACCATCTTGGAAACTTAGTTTCCTCACTTATCACTGTGGAGTAATAGGAAACAAATCTGTTCTCAGTTTCTGCCAAGCCAATGCACAAGGGATTTCCATCGTTCCCTGGGAGTCATTACTCTGTTTTGGTTTGGTTGGGTTCAGACCCCTGGAGATGGCCCTTGAGTTTCGGGTTCATTTGAACTGCTGAGTTGGGCCTGGTTTCCATCTGCAGCCATGAAATTGCTTTGAATTTCTCCAAACTCAGCCCAGGTTTTCTGAAAACTCATCTAAGAGTAGGCTAGGGTTCACTGAGAGGTTTGCAGATCTATTTGATTATTTAGCCTGTTCAGATACTAATTTCTAAATTGCCAGGTGACAACTTTTTCTGCTTGGAGATTCTCTCCTCTGAAGGCTCTTGTGTGCTACTCAGGCCCAATTAAAGATTGATTTTTCACTATAATCTTTTCTAAAAAGAGTAACTAGGGTATTTGAGGGGAGAAGATAAGTCTCTAAGTCTCAAACTACCTCTTGACTTTCCTCCCAAACAAATAGAAGAAACATTGGATAGCAAACCCTAGAGCCTCTTTCTCCATTAGAGGCCATTGAGATATCTTCCAACTCACTATAAATTGGAATAAGACTAGCAAATGTGAATGAATTTGAAGGTCTGGTTTCAAAATCAATTGAGACTAAGCCATGTCTGCAGGCAGAGGGCCAGAACAAGTTCATGTGTGTGAAGGGAAGGAGCTAGATCAATGCAGTTGTATAGTTGAGATGGAGAAAAGGAAATGGGAGCCATTTGTGAGGTATGTTTAGGACAGTTTCTCCTGAAGCAGTGCACCACACATAGATGGGAGCTCTATAACTTTGAAAGGTTTAACACTATTTTAAAATGTGTCTTAGAAAATAAATGTTCAGAGCAGTGACTTGCTTAGCCATGTCTCCCTGCCCTTCTCCATGAGACCTCCTTGCTAAATTGTCTCAATCACAGCTATTTCAGATGTACAACTTGGACATACTATCGTCATCTTCAGGCATATCTTCCATGTGTAACAATTTTTTTTCACTGTGGCTGCTGACCAGCTCTCAGTTATCTATAGACAGAGCTGCATGTATATCTAAAATTAAAACTAAAGTGAAAACATAAAAGTTATTTGAAATGACTACAGATAATATTTTAAAAAGTCTTTTTGATGGATCTCTACTGAGCACCCAGTTTGGATGATACCAATATCATGTCTTATTTTTTCATGAAACATGTTTAACATAGGTTGTCCCTGCCTCCCAAGGTGGTGCGACCTGGGAGAATGGAGCCAATAAATGAGGCAGATTAAAGTCAACTTTATTCAGAGCCCCAGACAATTTGTACTCTGAAGGTTAAGAAAGGTCACAAGACTGAAGTTCTCAAGCTGTATACAATCTCAAGGACAAGTTGCATGTGGCAAAAGCATGTTTTTTCTATAGAGACATATAAAGGGTAGTCTAAACATTTCATTGAATAACAACAGCAACTAATAATGAGTAATCTGAAGTAAACTTACTCCTATCTGCTACACCTGGGAGGAGCACAAAAACACATTCCAAGAACAATTCCAAAAAACTTAGGTCAGAAGACTCTTGTCTTGTTTCCTTGAAGTGATCTCACAGCACTCAGAATGCTTCACAAGACTCCATTCCTGGACCATGTTCCCACAATAGGTGTCTATGTGCAGACTTTCACACATAAGAAGTGCAAGCACAGGAAAGAAGGAGGAAATGAAACCAAAATAAAGTTACAGAGGAAAGTAATCAGCTGGGTGGGTAAAGATTATTTCATTTATTTTTTCCTGTTTCATAAAAAGTCTTTGTTTGCCAAATGCTCAGGAGACAAGTTGGCATGTATATATTGTTAAAATTTCACACAGTTCATTCTGGTAAAAACTAGAATATTGCTGAAGACAATATTAGAGGATTCAGGATTTCATTAATTTTGATTTTATCCATGAAGCTCAGAACACTAATCACAGTATTTAAGCATAAAATTTTATGGCCATCAAAACAGGACACACTGCTTGAAACCATAGTCTTTGAATACAATTATGATTCAACAAAAATTTCAAGATACAATTGTTATAGCATATCTGGCCTCACTATGCTGAGGCAATACTAGATTTCATAGCTTTGCCCAAAACAAAACAAACCAGTGATTTCCTCAAGCACTTTGAACGTTAAGAAGATTGATCTAGAGGTTTTGTTCTCAACATGAGTTTGAATTGCTCTCTGGCTTGTGTGATATTTCTCCACTAAACATGGATTTAGTCTGCTTCCAGCATGGTCACATCATGAATGAAACCCACAACCTCTTACCCCAAAGAGAACTCTTACAAGAACCACTATGTTTACACAGGAACTTGTTTTTTATTTTTATTTTTCCAGAATTAGTTTAATCTGAAGCTGCTTAGAGCAAAACAAGACTAAGAAGTAGGTATCTGAGATTAAAAATAGAATAAGCAGCTAGCATAGTGGTACATGCCCATAATCTAGGCACTTAGCAGGCTGGTATAGAAGAATTTGTGAGTTCTAGCCTTGACTGGGCTACATAGTGAGTTTGAGGCCAGCATGGGAAACGTGAATTTCTGTCTTCATTTAAAAAAAAAAAGTGGGAGAAGTGCTGGAAAGATAAGGGAAAAGGAAGAAATTATCATTTTTCTAATACATGTATATAACTGCTAAGAAATGGAAATTTTTAGAAAATGTTTAGCAAAGAAGGAAAATAACTTATAATACCTGGGTTTGATTCTCTATACTATTTTATCCATTCTGTAAAAAAATAGATTTTTTAAAAAATCATTGAGTAAATATTAATATTTCTGAATATGCTTACATCAAAGGTACTTTTTAAGATTCTAACATGAAAATAAAATTTCTGAAAAAGAAGTTTAAACTTATATACTTTTAGTCTATTATTTTATTACAAGAGATATTTTTACATAGAGAAAAATTTTAAATGTCTATGTTTGTTGAATGAAAAAAATAGTTTATATGAAGTAAGTTAAGTTTTCTTTGCCTATCAAATATGTACTCCTTGGGCCATCATATTTTTAGTCAACATCAATGTTGTGTGGCCCCCCAAATTCATATTTTGTGTTCCCATTGACTCAGTACATGCCCATATTTGGAGACAGAATTTAACAGAGGGAGCTAAGCGAAAATGAATTGCTATGGTGGGCTGTGATTCAAGATGACTAGTGTCTTTATGGTAAGATGAAATTTAGACACAGACCTGAATAAAAGGAAGATGGTCATTCATCAGCCCAGGAGAAAGGACTGAATAATATCTTCTCTCATCTCTTAGAAGCAACCAACCTATTGATATTTTTTTTAACCTCTGCACTATGAAAGTAAATTTCTGTCATTCAAGCCCCTCCCATCTGTGATACTTTATTACTCTACTACTAGCAAACTAATAGCAACACGTTGTCTATGACATTGAGCAATCATCTGTGTATATGTGCTAGTCTGTGTTCCTAAGGGAACACCATGAGGACTTCAAGAGATGGGAATAGCCACAACTGACAGATTAAAATGGGATAGGAAAGGGAAAGGAACATGGGTGGAGACTGGAAGGAAAGATTGGGGTTTCTGTAGATAGGATCCCTCTGCAAGGTGTCTGACATGGGTAGTACATAGAACACATCAGCTAGAAAGCACCAGATGGTCCTGGTAACAGCTGTGGGTAGATTTCTCTTAGTCCTCTCTCTTCCAGAAGAACAGTCATCCTTGCTAACATCTCTTCTGTTTCCTTGACAAGGAAGGGTCATCTAGAAGTAGGAAGGTAGATGCCGTCCGTAGCTTGCAATTCTTTGAGTCTGCTAGGCAACCTGGATGGCCTACCATCTCATGTGATGTGCCAGATGGCCTGACAGTACTTCCCATTCAAATTATTGACATATTTCCCATTTGCCACAGATCCATCCTCCCATTTACCATTGTGTTTATCCCCACTGGCCATTTCATCAAATGTAGCAGATATCATCTTGCTACTTCCATGGTTTAGATGTACTTCTGACAAACAAGAGCATAAGTAAGTTCTCTACTATAACCCCCAGTCATATTCTTTAAACTTTGATACAGATTTCTAAGCAAATTACCAGCCAGGAACTGGCAGGATAATATCAGCAGATTAGTGCTGTTGGTCATTCCAGACTCCAGATTTCCTCTGCAGTAGAAGTAGCCAGCTATTTTTCCAGTTCAGTAAAAGATATTGTGAAGAACAACTCCTTTGGGAATCTCCTTATAAATGTGGGAATTATAGGAGCATTAATCATTCTACTTTCATTTCTTTTTTTTTTTTTTTTTTTTTTGGTTTTTTTCGAGACAGGGTTTCTCTGTGTAGCTTTGAGCCTTTCCTGGGACTCACTTGGTAGTCCAGGCTGGCCTCGAACTCACAGAGATCCGCCTGGCTCTGCCTCCTGAGTGCTGGGATTAAAGGCGTGCACCACCACCGCCCGGCTCTACTTTCATTTCTTATATCAATCATTTT